>NC_029781.3:58745520-58775435 GCF_000817695.3 Arachis duranensis
TGAGACTTAAGCTTCTCACGTGCCTGGGGCTGTTTTGGGCGTTCAACGCCAGGTTGTAACCTGTTTCTGGCGTTGAACTCCAATTTGTAACCTGTTTCTGGCGCTGGACGCCAGACAGCAGCATGATACTGGCGTTGAACGCCAGTTTACGTCGTCTATCTTCGCGCAAAGTATGGACTATTATATATTTCTGGAAAGCCCGGGATGTGTACTTTCCAACGCCGTTGAGATCGCGCGAATTGGACTCCTATAGCTCCAGAAAATCCATTTCGAGTGCAGAGAGGTCAGGATCCAACAGCATCAGCAGTCCTTTTTCAGCCTAACTCAGATTTTTGCTCAGCTCCCTCAATTTCAGCCAGAAAATACCTGAAATCATAGAAAAAACACACAAACTCATAGTGAAGTCTAGAAATATGATTTTTGCCTAAGAACTAATAATATTTGACTAAAAACTAATTAAAACA
Organism: Arachis duranensis; assembly: GCF_000817695.3. Taxonomy (NCBI): domain Eukaryota; kingdom Viridiplantae; phylum Streptophyta; class Magnoliopsida; order Fabales; family Fabaceae; genus Arachis; species Arachis duranensis. Next base: position 58,745,985 of record NC_029781.3, read on the forward strand.
TACTAAAATCTACATGAAATTACCCCCAAAAAGCGTATAAAATATCCGCTCATCAATAGCAAATGAAAATAAAAATAAAAACTAGTAACAAATAAAGAGAAAAACTCCTACAACTACCAAAAAACTAATAAAGAAGTAAAAGGCAAACATATCTACAATATTCACATATATACAATAACCAATAACAAGGCACACATTTGCAATGCCCCGGCAACGGTGCCATTTTGACGAGCGGAAATTGTCGGTCGGTAGAGAATTTCACAAATGAAATCTCGTTGCAAGTATAGTTCTAAACCAACAAACAATTCCTCAATCAAAAATTTTGTTCGTCACAAGTACAAACCCCAATAAAAATAAACCGAAGTATTTAAACCTTGGGTCGTCTCTCAAGGAATTGTAAGGAAGTTTTCTTGTTATTCGCTACGAAGGAATGTTTTGGGGTTTTTGGATAAGGAACAAGAAGTGTAAATGGCAAAAGAAAATAAACTAGTAACTAAGAAAGCTCTTGGCAAAGAATGAGAACTAGAAATCCCATCCTTGTTATCCTTATCAATTATGACAAGAATTATCTATTGCTCCACTTAGTTAACCTCTAACTATGAAGGAAAGTCAAGTGGATATCAAATTGAGACCACAAGTCCTAGTCAAATCATAGTGAAAGACTAGCTTTAGTGGCATTTAAATTGACTAACAACTTCCAATTATCAATCAATAAAAGAATTTGATAACTCAAGAGTCACTAATTACTCAATACAAGCCAAGAAAAGGAAAACCTAACTCATAACTAAAAGAAACATTTCATCAAACACATAGAGGATGGTTTTGAAGTTAGGGGTAAAGTTAACACCATTAACATCATCAAAGGTTAGGAAAGGCTACGTTAGTGGCCACGTTAGTACCACTAACGGTGGGGTTAACGTAATTCAAAGGGGCTGGGATGTTAGTGCAACATTAGTATCACTAACATGTTCGAACCAGGATTTTACACTTGACGTTAACCACACTAACAGCCTGACTAACGTGAATGATACTGATGACCGGAATTCACTCACTATATAATGAATCCGTTCCTTAGAAAGTGCACCAAAGTATTGTCAAGTAATAATCCACTATGAGTAGTGTCGAATCCCACAGAGATTGGTAGATTGAGCAACTTTAATTAATGGGTGAACTAGTCAAGCTAATCAATAGAGATTGTTGAGAGCAGAATTCTAAATTAGCAAAAAATGTAAATGACTTGAAGGTAAAGAAAAGCAATAAAGTGCAGAAAAGTAAAGGGCAAGAATATAAAGTGCTAAAACATAAATGACTGAATAGTAAATGGGGAGTGGGTAATGACAGAATTTAAAGTAAAGCTATAAATAATAGGGAAGATAAGAATAGGGGAATGTTATTGGTATTTGGAGATGTTGCTCTCTTTGGATTAGATCTAGATCATCTCTCCTTCAATCATGCAACTCATTGACCCCTTAGCAATGATGATTGATTGAACACCAATTCCTTGGTGATTCAATCTCTCAAATCTTGATAATCAGCCAATTCATTGGTCTAATTGCTTGTGAAGAGAGATATGCTTGGTCCCTGATTATACCACACATCCTCATAGATCCAAATAATGGGTGGATTTCATGTCACCATATCCAATCCCAAAAGCCAGATCTACTCATGTGTGAAAAGGGATTTCAAGCATGCATGTTTCCTTTTCCAAGGTTCCCATTAAACCCATTTTGCATTCAACCTCTTTCCCACGATGATTAAACACTAACATGAAGAATGAAATTCCTTCTAGCAAATCAAAGAGAAGATGAAGGGAAGAGAAAATTCACTATCATTAATCCATCAAGTACAACAGAGCTCCCTCTCCTAATGAGAGGGAGTTTAGCTACTCATAGCTTAGAGAAAAGTACAAGAGATGGAAGAGATAAAGTAGGGTAAAAAACTAGAACTTAACCAATCAACCCAAAACTAACTAGCCAATCTCTTTTTTCAGTACTCTCAGGGGGTATGTATACTACTCCTATCACTAGAATAAAAAAATACAAAAGAGAAAAGAAAATTACAACTGAAAAGAGAAGGAAAAACTAATAGAAATGAACCATGTGCCTGGCGTGTGCCTGGCGTTTGAGTGGCGTGCCACTCCTAGCTCCTCAGCTTGGCTTGGCGCGCCATGCCTGGCTCCAAATGGCACGCCATTCTCATGCAGCTAGCCTGACGTGCCGTGCCTTTGAGCTCAAGTGGCGCTCCCAGGGTTTTTTCCTCCCTTCTTCCTCTTTAGAATCTTAAACTGGCGTGGCACGCCCATGTCTAGTGTGCCACACACATAGTAAGTACTTCATCCTTTTTCTCTGGAAAGTAATACTGGCGTGCCATGCCCTTGACGGGGACTTCATTCTTCTTCTCTAGAAAATACTATTGGCATGCCACGCCCAGTAGCTGGCGTGCCACACCCTTGACAATAGATGAGTAAGTCCCTCGTCCAGTAACTGGCGTGCCACGCCCAGTATTCATGTGGCACGCCCATTGTTATCTTATCTTGGCATGCCACGCCTAAAGTCCCAAGTGGAATGCCAGTCTTCTTCTTCTTTGTAAGCTTGTGCTGGTGTGCCACGCCTTCGAGCTCAAGTGGCACGTCCAGTGTTCTGCTTCCTTCTAGGCTTGTGCTGGCGTGCCACGCCTGATGCCAGGGCATCTTAGGCTAGTTTCACTAGCTTTTTTCTTTGTTTTTAATAGGTTTTATGCACTTTCTTGAGTTATAAGTAAGCAAATTGTGTAGAAATTCATGCATACCTAGATTCATCCAACCATGACTACTTTGATGCAATTTCATGAGAATTATGCTATAATTACTTGTATGCTAAGGATGATGAGAATTCTCATGACTTTAGCAAGGCTTTGATGCATGTATTGGTTGATGATAGGTGAAAGAAAGCATGGAGGAAGGTTGAAGAAGGAGCCTGGAGAAGATGAAGAAGAAGCAATGTTGGTGGCCAAGTTGGACCACTAACGTTGCCTCCGACATTGAAAGAGAGGCAGAGCAATTCTCTGTAAAGTGTACTGATGCTCACGTTGGAGGGAGCATTGGACATCCAACGTTACCCCCAACGTGGTGATGAAAATTTCAATTTTGGAGCTAAACAAATTTTGAGCGATGCGTATGTGTGAAAAAGCAAAATTTCAGTATCCACGCGCAAGCGTGAGTCACGCGCACGCGTGAAATGGAAAAATTGACCATCCTCGCAAATGTGTGGGTCACGCATACGCGTCAAAATTGAACGTTGGAGGTCCAACGTTGCCTCAAACGCTGTCTCCAACGTCCGCGATGCCAAAGCCCAGAATTTGAAGTTGAGAATTTTGAATCGACGTGTACGCATCAGCGACGCGTACGCATGGATGGGAAAAAGGGCAACTCATGTGTAAGCATGGTGTACGCGCACACGTGAAGAACTAAAATCTCAGTCTTCACATGCACGCATGGTGCACGCGTACGCGTGAACAAGAAAAATCACAGACTTCACGCTTAAGCGTAAAACACGCGTACACGTGGGTAAGTAGAACGTTGGCCCTCCAATGTTGAATTAAACGCCAATGACAGCAACCTTTCTAGTTTTTCTGGTTTTGTTCTAAATGGCGTTTGAGTCAACGTTGGCCATCAAATGTTGACTCCAACGTGAAGCATCAGAACTCACAATTCAAACAGATTTCTTCTCAACATCAACAGAAACCAATTGGAGCCATTTTCAACCGAATTCCAGCAAGGCCAAAAGCCCAACTCAGGGATTGAAGATCAATGGAAGAAAGTGTATAAATAGCTTAGAATTTTAGTTAGAGAGGAAGCTCTTTCCCATTTTTTTTCTAATTTGTTTACACTTATTGCACTTTTCATTTTTTTGGAATTCAGAATGTACCTTTTAATTCGAATTTCCATTTTGAGAGATATGAACAACTAAACCCCTTTCATTGGTTTAGGGAGCTCTGTCTAATTCAATGGATTAATATTAGTTTTCATTCATCTTCTTCTTTCTTTTCTCTTGCTTTTGCTAGCAAGCTTTCTGTCTTCATCCAATTGGATAGTTATCTTGGGAAAGAAGCTATTCGTAATTGGATATCCTCGGAACCTTGGAAGAGGAATGAGGAGATCATGCTAGAAATGCTTTATCATATTGGATTAGATTGGGGTTTGGATGGATATAGTGACATGTAATCCTACCAATACTTTGATCTATAAATTTGTGTGGTATAATCAGTGACCATACTTCATCTCTTCCCATGAGCACTTAAATCAAGGAATTGGGAATTTGTTCATGCTTAGAGAGATTAGATTGCCAAGGAATTGGGATCTAATCACCTAAGATTGCCAAGGAGATCAATGAATGCATTGATTGCGGAAGAAATGAAAATAAACTTGATCTAGAGAATTATGACATCTCTTGACTGCAATGAACTCCCCATTCTCTGATTTACCCATTCTATTTACTTTCTGCTCTTTAATTTCATGCTTAATCCCCCATTCCATTTACTTTCTTGAAATTTAAGCTTCTATCATTTAGTTTCTAGCAATTTAATTTCGGTTCATTTACTTTCTTGAAATTTAAGTTTCCCACCAATTTACTTTCTGCAATCCCAATTAAATTCTGATTTCGCTCAACTAGAATAATTCTCCAATTAAAGTTCATCAAGCAACCAATCCCTGTGGGATTCGACCTCACTCTATTGTGAGTTTTTACTTGACGATAATCCTATACACTTGCCGGTAGGAAATTTGTTGAGAGTCAAATTTTCGCGTATCAAGTTTATGGCGCCGTTACCGGGGATTGGTTTTGTATCGACAATTACTAAATTGGAGGATAACTAGATTGAGCACTTTTCTGCTCTTTTGAATTTTTATTTCTGTTGTTCATTTTTGGTTTTTGCAATTTTTAGTTGTTTTCTTTATTTTTACCTTACTTCTTTTACTTTCCAGCAAGCTAACCCACTAACTATTTGATATATTACTCTAACCAAGCTAACTATACTATATTTTAGTGGACTCTGCATTTGCTGTTTCTTGTACTTATTCATTATATGACAGGTAGAAGAGAGGCCTCAACCTCATTTGATAGTGAACTGGAGAGAATCTTCCTAAGATTAAGGAGGGAAGCAAGGGGAAAGAGGACTGTTGGTGCAGAAGCAGAGGAGGAAGATTTGGATTTAACCATAGAGAATGATATAGAAAACCATCATGAAGGAGAGGTGAATAACAATGCCAGAAGAGGTGGACCCAACCCTACTGGACAAGAGAGGAGAGTTCTGGTATCATACATCAATCCAAACCCATGAAACTGTGGTAGCAGCATTCAAAAGCCAACTATCAATGCTAATAACTTCGAATTGAAACCCTGATAAACTCCTATTTCGTGGTTTATTTTGTGCTTAAAGGTGCACGAAATTGTGATCATCAATGGCGCCATCAACATGGTACACTCAATTGCAATCTCAACTCTATATCACAACTTCGCACAACTAACCAGCAAGTGCACTGGGTCGTCCAAGTAATAAACCTTACGCGAGTAAGGGTCAATCCCACGGAGATTGTTGGTATGAAGCAAGCTATGGTCATCTTGTAAATCTCAGTCAGGCAGATTCAAATGGTTATGGAGGATTAATGATTAAAAGATAAATAAAACATAAAATAAAGATAGAGATACTTATGTAATTCATTGGTGAGAATTTCAGATAAGTGTATGCAGATGCTTTCCTACTGTCTTCATCCAATCCTTCTTACTCCTTTCCATGGTAAGCTGTATGTTGGACATCACCGTTGTCAATGGCTATAGTCTCGTCCTCTCAGTGAAAATGTTCAACGCGCTCTGTCACAGCACGGCTATTCATCTGTCGGTTCTCGATCATGTCAGAATAGAATCCAGTGATTCTTTTGCGTCTGTCACTAACGCCCCACAATCGCGAGTCTAAAGCTCGTCACAGTCATTCAATCCCTGAATCCTACTCAGAATACCACAAACGAGGTTTAGACCTTCTGGATTCTCAAGAATGGCCGCCAATGGATTGTAGCTCATACCACGAAGATTCTGATTAAGGAATCCAAGAGATATCCACTCAATCTAAGGTAGAACGGAGGTGGTTGTCAGGCACAAGTTCATAGGTGAGAATGATGATGAGTGTCACGGATCATCACATTCATCAAGTTGAGGAACAAGTGATATCTTATAACAAGAATAAGCTGAATTGAATAGAAGAACAATAGTAATTGCATTAAAACTCGAGGTACAGCAGAGCTCCACACCTTAATCTATGGTGCGTAGAAACTCTACCGTTGAAAATACATAAGAACAAGGTCTAGGCATGGCCGAATGGCCAGCCTCCCAAAGAGGGTTCAATCATAAAAACATGATCAAAAGATTATCCGAAGATTGGTGATTTTAACTCACTTTAATTCCATTCGATGTCTTGATGTGTTTGTTGAGTGATTTCAGGATCAGAAGGCAAGTATTGGATGGAAGAAATGAGTAGAAAAGCATACAAAGGGGAGAATGCATGAAGAAACAAAGATTGGGAATGCATCAAAGGACGCGCACGCGTACAAGGCACGCGCACGCAAATGTGAGTTCGCCTAAGGACATACATGCGTACATGCCGCGTCTGCACGGATGAAGAAATAGCTAATCGACGCGCACGCGCACATGGAGCGTACGCGCCGATACTCGCACGTGACTCACTTAAAGGAAAAATGCTGGGGGCGATTTATGAGCATCCCATGCCCAATTCCAACATGTTTCTGAGTGTATTTCATGAAGAATTGAACCCCAAGCAAAGGGAGGAGGGATTGTTTGTAGCTTAGCGTCATGTAGTTTAGCTTCTAGAGAGAGAAGCTCCCTCTTCTCTCTAGAATTAGGTTAGGTTAGGTTAATTTCATCTTAATTCTAGTTCCAATTTCATGTACTCATCTTGTTTTCTCTACAATTTCATGTTTATATTCTTGATTCCTTTTAGTTTTCATGTTAATTCCCCTTTTTGCTATCTTTTATGTTCATGGATGTTCTTGTTGGAATTGATTTACTTTTAGTGAAATTTAATGTTTGATGTTCTTTTATTGTTGATTTGAGTTATGATTTCATTTTCCTTGCAAATGGTAGTTGGTAGATTTATATTTCTTGCACTTTTACTATGCTTTCCATTTGTACCCACCAAGTGTTTGACAAAATGCTTGGTTGGGCTTTAGAGTAGAATTTTATGATCTTGGCTTGGGAAGGTAAGTTAGGAACTCTTGAGTAGCTAATGTCCAAGTGATTGATGATTGGGAACCATTGAACTTAGATCTCACTAATTGAATTGGTGGAAACCTAGGACTTATGGACTTGGATTGACATAACTCATTTGACTCTCCTTTATTAGTTAGAGGATGACTTAATGGGGTTGATCCTTGCCAATTCTCATGTTGTGGTTAGTGATAAGGATAAAGATCCTTGACCACCAACCCTTGCCAATGCCCTTTTGTTATTTGAATTTTCTTATCATTTACTTTTCATGTCTCTTATTCAAAAAACCCCAAAATATTTCGTCACAGCCAATAATTGACCACTTCATTGCAATCATCGTGAGACGACCCAGAGTCAAAATACTCCTAGTGGGTTATTACTTGACGATAATTTGGTGCTCTTGCCAAAGAACGGAATCATTATATGTGGGTAGTGAATTTCGATCATCAAGTTTTATGGCGCCGTTGCCGGGAATTAGTTTGAATTTAACAATTACTAAATTGATTGGAGAGCTAGATTAAGCATTTTAATTACCTTGTTATTTCCTTTCCAGCTTCTTTTCTTTTCTTCAGTTTTACGTTAGTCATTTTTTGTTATTCATTGTTCATTTTTTTAGTCTCCTTACTGCTCTATTAACTGTTTGATCAATTGCGTCAACCAAACTAACCACTAATCTCAACAAGGATTTTCACTTCACTTATTCTCTGCTGGCTATTTGCTGAATGTATGACAGGTAGAATGGGAGAAAATTCATCCTCCTTCGATAGTGAACCTGATAGGACCATCCTTAGATTAAAGAGAGAAGCAAGAGGCAAAGGAATAGTTGGAGAGGGAGGAGAGTCTTAGGCTCCTACATCAACCTAAATCTAGGAAACTGTGGCAATAGCATTTTGAAGCCAACAATTCATGCTAACAACTTTGAGTTGAAATATCAACTCCCCACACTTGTCTAGAATAATTGTTCATATGGAGGGGGTGCCCAGGAGAACCCAACCCAACATCTCACTACATTCTTAAGGGTATGCGACACTGTGAATTCCAATGGTGTACACCATGACACCTACAAGCTACTTTTGTTCCCGTTCTCACTTAAAGATAAGGCAGCAAAGTGGTTGGAAGCGTTCTCCAAGGAGAGCTTGACCACTTGGGAGGAGGTTGTAAACAAGTTCCTAGCAAGATTCTACCCACCACAGAGAGTCAATAGGTTGAGAAATGAGGTGCAAACATTCAGGAAGCAAGATAGTGAAACACTTTATGAGGCCTGGGAGAGGTTTAAAGACTTGATGAGGAAATGTCATCCGGATATGTTCAATGAATGGGTTCAACTACACATCTTATATGAAGGGCTATCATATGAAGCAAAGAAAGCTGTGGACCACTCTTCAGGGGGTTCACTCAACAAGAAGAAAACTATTTAAGAGGCCACAGATGTTATTGAGATTGTAGCTGAAAATGAGTACTTCTACGCTTTAAAAAGAGCTCAAAAGAGAGGGGTGCTGAAACTTAATTCTATGGATGCCTTGCTAGCACAAAAAAAGGTAATTGCAGCACAATTAGCAGCCTTAACAAAGAAGGTAGAGGTAAGCCAAGTCTCAGCTGTCCAAGCTCAAGCACCACCATAAGAAGAAGATGCATCAGAAGTTGAATGTGAATGGGAGCAGGCAAACTATGTGAACAATTCTTCTAGACCACCATATGACCAAAACTCTAAGACATACAACCCAGGTTGGAAGAACCACCCAAATTTTGGATGGAAAAACCAACAAGACCACAAGCCATACTACTCTAACAATCACAACAACCATAACTCTAATCACCAATCAAGCAACAATAGACATTATCACAACTCACAAAACACATCATATCACCCTACACAGCAAACACATAACGACCACCACCAAGACGCATCAATCCCTACTATGCAACCATGTGAAACTAGCAGCAGTTTCTCCAAACTAGAGGCAGCTATAGCTCAATTGTCAACACAACTGACCAGGACTATCTCCACCATTCTAGAAAGACAGCTACAGGCTGACAGAAAGATAGATGCTAACCATGAAGAGTTTCAGTCCAACATAAATAATCAAGGGACAGCAATTTCAAAATTGTAAGCACAAGTAGGGAGTTTGTCTAAGCAAATACCTATGCCCACACATACCTTTTCTAGTGATACTATGGCTACCCCAAGGGGAGAGTGCAAGGTCATAACACTAAGGAGTGGAAAAGTTGTGGAAGAAATGTCCCCAAGTCGAAGCCACCAAGAAGAAGAAAGTGCAAAGGAACCTGAAATCAAGAAGGAAGAAAAGACCTTTGCACCATCCTCACTCAAGTAAGTTCTAAAGCCTTATGTGCCACAAGCACCCTACCCACAAAGGCTGAGGAAGGATGCAAAAGACAGCCAGTTCTCTAGATTCTTAGAAATCTTCAAAAAGCTCCAGATCAACATACCCTTTGTAGAGGCATTAGAGCAAATGCCACTCTATGCTAGGTACTTAAAGGAACTTATGACAAGGATGAGAAATTAGGGTGAGAAAGAAATAGAGGTACTTACTGAAGAGTGTAGTGCTATAATACAAAAGAAGCTCCCCCAGAAATTGAAAGACCATGAGAGTTTCCAAATCCCCTGTGTCATTGGGGATATGAACATTGAGAAGGCACTATGTGATCTTGGAGCCAGCATAAACCTCATGTCTTTAGCTATGATGAAAAGAATGAGAATCGAAGAAGCTAAGCCAACAAGAATGGCACTTCAATTGGCTGACTGAACCTTTAAATTTCCCCATGGTGTGGTGGAACATCTATTAGTGAAATTAGGGGAGTTCATCTTCCCAGCTGATTTTGTTATGCTTGATATGGAGAAAGAAGCCAACACATCAATCATCCTAGGAAGGCCGTTCCTAGCTACCGCTGGGGCCATAATTGATGTTAGAAAAGGGGGTTAGTCTTGAGGTTGCACGAAGAGTAGATGGTCTTCAATGTCTTCAAGGCAATGAGCTACCCCAAGGAATCCATTGGTGAATGCATGATGGTGGACACAATTGAGACCCTAGTTCAAGGAGTCCTAGAGAAAGAACAATGTGAAGAAACCCAAGAGCAAGATCAACAAGTCTCATGTGGTGAGCCACCACTAGAGACTATGAAAGAACAAATCATGCTTGACAAGAGAAAGAAATTGGAAGTGGAGTCACCAAAGCTAGAGCTAAAAGCTCTGCTTCCAAACTTGAAGTATGCCTACTTGGGTGACAACAACACAAACCCAGTGATCATCAATTCAAGTTTGAATGAACAACGAGAAGAAGAGCTAATCCAAGTGCTGAAGCAATACAAGGATGCCATAGGATGGACACTTGTGGATCTAAAAGGAATCAGTCCTTCAATGTGCATGCATAAAATCCTACTTGAGGAAGGTGCAAAGCTCTCAAGACAACAGCAAAGAAGGCTAAATTCAACAATGAATGAAGTAGTCCAAAAGGAGGTGTTGAAACTATGGAAAGCAGGGGTGATTTACCCTATCTCAGATAGCCCTTGGGTGAGCCCTGTACAAGTAGTTCCTAAGAAGGGAGGGATCACAGTTGTACCCAATAAGAAGAATGAGTTGATACTAACAAGAACACTGACTGGATGGCGCATGTGCATTGATTATAGAAAGCTCAACGAAGCCATCAAGAAAGATTATTTCCCCTACCTTTCATGAATCAAATGCTAGAATTACTGATGCATGAAAACTTGGCAACCTAATCTCTCTAAGCTTGAACAATTGCCCAATTCCTTGATTTAATTGCTCATGGGAAGAGATGAAGTATGGTCACTGATTATACCACATGTATTTCCAAATCAAAGTTTTGGTAGGATTATATGTTACTATATCCATCTAAAACCCAATTTGGTCCAACATGAGAAAGCAATTCTAGCATGATTTCCTCATCCCTTTTCCAAGGCTCAGAGCAGATCTAAATATGGAGAGTTTCTTTTCCAAGACAACTAACCAATTGATTTAAGATCGAAAGCTTTCCAGTAAATCAAGAGAAAAGAAAGAGGAAGAAGAATGAAAACTATAATTGATCCATCAAATTACAACAGAGCTCACTAACCCAATGAAAAGGGGTTTAGTTGTTCCCAATAATGCCCAGCCTCCTTTCTAGTTCAAAACTACTTCCTATATGTACTACTCTTCTGATCTTCTAGTTAGCTCTTCAAGTCTTAGATATGGGCCCTTGAACTTTAGTTGAAGCAGTTACAATCTTCAGCGGGCTCAGCTTTGCTTGCAGAAAGAAAGTGAGTCAGGCATGGTAGGACGTTAGTTAGGACGTTAGTGGCGTTAATGTTAGGTGTAAACTTGGGTTCGAAGGCGTTAGTGACGATAACTTTGTCACTAACGTTCCAAACCAGTTGATCCACGTTAACTTCAACATTAGTGGTACTAACGTGACCACTAACGTAGCCTCTTAGCCCTTCGCAAGCGTTATTGGCACTCACTTTTACCAATAACGCTACTCACTTTTAGGAGTGTGCCAATGTTGGTTGTTTGGTCCGGGGTGTTCCTGATCTGGATTTTTTCTATTTCTCCTTCAGGTTGTGGGCGGAGCTCCTCCCGCCTCCGAACTCCACCGAGCTCGATTGTGTGGAATTTTTCTCCTCTGCCTCTGAGGTTTAGACTTTCGTTGTAACAGCGGCGCACCATCTTCTGATCTGCTTTTACTGTGGCTATTCCTCCTGCAGTTGGAAACTTCATGCATAGATGCGGAGTTGAGACTATTGCACCGAGCTGATTTAACGTTGCCTGACCTATTAGGGCATTGTAGGCTGAGCTTACATTGACAACGATGTAATCTATTTTGAGTGTTCTTGACTGACTTCCTTTTCCAAAAGTTGTGTGGAGCGAGACGTATCCCATTGGTTGAACTGGGGTATCTCCTAGCCCGAATAGGCTGTCCGGATATGCTCTAAGTTCTTTTTCTTCCAAGCCGAGTTTGTCGAAAGTGGTTTTGAATAAGATATCGGCAAAGCTCCCATGGTCTATCAATGTGCGGTCAAGATTTGTGTTTGCCAGTATGATAGTGATGACCATGGGATAGTCATGCCCTGACGCGACGCCGGATGCGTCTTCCTTGGTAAAAGTGATCGCCGGGATGTTGGGTGCTTCCTCCTTTTCTGCGACGTGGTATACATCTTTGAGATTTCTTTTGCGGGATGATTTGGAGATTCCTCCCCCGGCGAATCCACCGTATATCATGTGGACATGTCTTTCTGGCATCCGGGATGATCGCGCGGTTGGTCCGACATCTTCTGCTCTTCTTCTTTTCCTTTGTTCATCATCATGGGTGGCTAGGTATCGATATAGCTTTCCATCTCGTACGAGCTTTTCTATGACATTTTTTAAGTCAAGACACTCATTGGTGGAATGCCCGCAGATCCAATGGTATTCACAATATTCAGCCCGATTTCCTCCTCCTTTTTTGCCTTTGAGTGGTCGAGCTGGTGGTATTTTTTCTGTGTTGCAAACCTCTCTGTAGACATCCACAAGAGACACCCAAAGAGGGGTGTAAGTGTGGTATTTTTTTATTTTCTCTCCATGGCGATCTTCCTTCTTTCTGGAATCTTTTTCTTTATCCCGAAAGGTGAACCCGGCCTTCGAGGTCTCTCCTAATCGGGAGTTTTCTTCCATGTTGATGTATATTTCCACTCGTTCTTGCACCTCGTTCAGAGACGTGGGGTACTTCTTTGATATAAATTGACTAAAAGGCCCTTCTCGTAGGCCATTAATGAGGCCCATGATATCGGCTTCTATTGGCAGGTTTTGTATATCCAGGCATGTCTTGTTGAATCTCTCCAAATAGTTGCGCAGGGTTTCCCTTTCTCCTTGTTTGATTCCTAGTAAGTTCGGCGTATGTTTAGCTTTGTCCTTTTGGATGGAGAATCTGGCCAGGAATTTCTTGGCCATGTCGTTGAAACTCGAGATGGATCTAGGAGGGAGGTTTTCGAACCATCTAATTGCTATTTTTCTTAAAGTAGTTGGAAAGGCTTTGCAACGAACTGCATCTGAGGCGTCGGTGAGATACATTCTGCTCCTGAAGTTGCTGAGATGATGGCTGGGATCCGTAGTGCCGTCGTACAAGGTCATGTCTGGAAGTTTAAATTCTTTTAGGATTCTTGTCTTTATGATCTCTTTGGTGAATGGATCTTGCTCCTTGCGGGTGCAATCTTCGGGAGTGGATCGGCTGGCTTTAGTCTTGACATCGGCTTCAAGTTTTAGGAGTTTGTTCTCCAATTCCCGGCATCACCTTATTTCTCTTTGCAGGTCCTTCTCAGCCTCTCGTTGACGTAGAGCTTCTTCCTCAAGTTGTTTTAACCGATCTTGAAACGCATCCAAGGCTCCCTCATTTGGGGAGTTCTTTTTGTTGATTTGGGGAGTATCTTTTGGTATAGTGTCCGCGTTTTTGTGCGGCATTCTATCCTCTAGATCTGAGTCATGGTTGTTGTCATGGTCATCCGCCATGGTGCTGGGATGACTTCCAGGTTCCCCAGCAACGGCGCCAATGTTCCGTGGGTTACCTAAAACTGTAGGTCGATCTCGGACGAGATCTTCTGTGCTGGTCGGGGCTGTTGTGTCTGACTTGGTGATGGTGCTGATCCTTCGTCCCCGGAGGGTGGGGGGTACCTGCAAGGGACTCTAATGCTTAAGTTAGCAAGGGTATTAAGCAGGTATTGAGCAGAATCAGAGTATGAGTTATAGCTGGGTGCTCCAGTGTATTTATAATGGCGTAGAATGACCTTCTTAGATAAGATAAGTTAGTTATCTTATCTCATCTTTATCTTATCTTCAAGTGAGGTCATCTTATCTTCAAGGGAACCGCCCTTCTCTCTGTAGGCTTGGGCTCTCTTAGGATTTGGGGCGTGTTCCTCTATTTGGGCCCTTCTTTAGGTTTTACTGGTGACTTGGCCGAGCTCTTAAGAAAGAGGTCGGGTTGTCCTGACCTTAAGAGGTCGGTCGCTTTGTCTGTAGAACATCCCAGGTCGGCCAGCTCGACCCAGGGTATGAACACTAGCCATCCATTAACTATTTTTCCACAAATTGATGCACCTTGATATCTTATAGGTACAAGTCATATGCATTAGTTCACTTATGCATTGGGGCATTTTGTCCCACTTTTATTTATTTGCTCTTTTTTTATTTCTCATTATTCTAATTTTTTTCTTTTATTTCTTTTTCTTTTCAGTGAATTAATGCATATGATTTATGTTGCATGAACAAGTGCTCAAATTGTTTTCACATTTTCATATAAACATATAAAGTACCCAATCTCCTAAACATGTATTTCCCCAATTCAATTTCCCCACACTTAATTCATGTGCACCTCACTAGCCTAAGCTAATCAAGGATTCAGATTAGGGACAATTATTGTTTTACGCCTAGATTTACTAATGTTCTATAATAAAGAACAAAAAGGGTAATATAGGCTCAATATGGGGTTACGAGGGTAATGATAGGGTAAGGCCATATGGATATGTGAGCTATAGTGAAAAGGGCCTCAATCATATAAGTGTATGCATATATTAAACCATGGAAATATAGAATCAAGCAAGATATATATCACAATTTTTAGAAAGAACAACACACACCAAAATAAAACATTAGTTGATAAAAGGCAACCAATCAAGTAGGCTCAAAATCTCACTGGTTTTGTGTGTTCGAACTCTAAAACCATGTTTCAAATTAAAAATCTTCAAACAAGTTTAACAAAAAATTTGATTTAAATTAGTGAAATGATATAAAATAGTGTCTTGAAAAAGAAAATATCACTTCAACCAAGTAGCAATAAAATATGCACAAAGTCTAACAAACATGCAATCAGACATGCAGATGCAACCACTAACTACAAAGAAGAATAAAAATTGGTGTTGAAAAGAAAGTAACTAACCCACGAAAGTCAGTATTGACCTCCCCACACTTAAAGATTGTACCGTCCTCGGTGCATGCAAAGATGGGCAAGTGGACGGGTTGCTACAACTGATGCACTTTCTCCAAAGAGTATACAGCGGTACTTGTTTGCTCTATTTAAAAGTATTCCGGTTCTCTTCTTGGTGGCCATCCTGAAAGAAGAGGAAAAGGAAGAAGAATAACCCACAAACAGAGATATGAAAATAAAATATGGGTGGTTTAATGCCAAATAATAATGAGGTTCTCAACTACATGGTAGCTACAACATGCAAGTGAGAAAGCAATAGAAGTAAAGGGCATATTAATAGTGCAAGAATTACAACAATGAGGGAGGGAGAGTGGGTCATGAGAGACAATATAAGTATATATTAATTCACAAGGAAAACAAATGTCATGAAAGATTAGCATTGGCATCTAAATAATATCACCCAACAATGTAAAACAAGTCACTAAGCACCAGAATAATACAAGAAATATTCAGTCAGAGGAGTAAGAAAATTCAACACTAATGGAGAAATAACAAACTTAAAAAAGAAAATAAAAACATGCACAAAGTTAAAATGTAATGAATGGTAGTATGTAAATGCAACGAGGAAAATAAAATGGAAGAGAATGAGGATGAGAAGTTAAAGGAGAAGGAAGTGAGAAAGGATAGAAGAAAGAAGAAGAGAGGAGTCTGCGACGCGATGCGGAAGCGTCGCCCACACGTGCGTGTGGGTATGCAGAAGAAGAGGCGACGCGTAAGTGTCGGTCACGCGTACGCGTGACAAGTCATCGTGCTAGACGCACAACTCCAGCCTCATGCCCACGCAACTCTCAGGTCGAAACACCATTTTACGCCAATGTTCCATCCATGCGTACGTGTCGCTGATGCTTACGCGTGGAGTAGCCAAATTTAAGGTGACGCGCACGCGTCGCCCACGTGTACGTGTCGGCTGACTCGTGTGCCAAGCACCCTTCATGCGCAGTTTCAGCCCAACTCTCTATAACTTTTAACTGAGAGTGAAACTCGCATCGACGCGTACGAGTGGGTTACGCGTACACGTCACATCCACCTTTTTTTTAAAGAAAAATAAAGGTAAACATGCAAAACTGAAAATGAATACTGATATTAATAAAATAAAACTAATAAACAGGAAAGATCATACCATGGTAGGTTGTCTCCCACCTAGCACTTTTAGTTATTGTCCTTAAGTTGGACATTTGGTGAGCTCTTTGTCATGGTGGCTTGTGCTTGAACTCATCTAGGAATCCCCACCAATGTTTGCAATTCCAATATCCTCTGAGTTCTCAAACTAGGCGCATAAAGCCTTCAAGCATGTTAAAGCAAGTGACAAGGTCCCAAGAGTGTTGATTGTTGGAATGAATTCTCCGGGGTCCCAAACCTTACTTTTACACACGTCTTCTTGTTGATCATTATTATTCCAACCGGGCGGCAAGCAATCTGAATTCTCACTGAGACATTGAAACAACTTCCTAGACCCATTCAATCGAGCTCTACACCAATCCTTGCACTTCATCTTGGAGCATGCAACCGTATTGAACCTTGCTTGACAACTCCAACCACTACCCATCTCCCTTTTACTCTTTAAGCCACAAAGAGCTCTAAGTTGACCATCCGTCTCAAGTAACCCATATTCAACTGGGAAAGTAACGGTTAAGGATAAGAATTTTACCCACTTGAATGTTGTATTGGATGGTAATGGCTTTGGGAGAGGTGCTTCTAATCTCTTTGCAAGCTCTACTCTCTTGTGCTCTTCTTTGAATTCTTCAACCTCCTTGCAAACCTCTTCAACTTCAACCGTGCCCTGATCAAATTCTTCTAATTCTTCCTCGTCACTCAAGTCATAGGTTGGAGGTTGAGAAAAGTCTACCTCTACATCATCTTCAGATTTACTTGGAGAAGGTTCTTCAAACTCAAGGGGTTCAACTGCGGATGCAAGTTCATCACTAGGAGGGCTTGATTCATGATCATCATCACTAAGGGAACTTGCCTCTTGATCTATTTCGTCCAATTCTTCATAAGGAACATGCCTTGGAGGTTATGCACTATCCTCCTCAACATCAATTTCAAGCTTCTTGGCGGAATTCTCTACAACTCTCGATTTACATGGAGGTTCTGATGGGTGATGCTAGGGCATCTAGGCTAATTTCACTGACCTTTTCTTTACTATTTTAGGGTAGTTTCATGCATTTTCTTAGAGAATAAGCCATGTTTTGGGTGAAAATACACTCACACCTTGATTCAAGCAACTATTGTGAATTTCACATGATTTTATGAGAATTTTGCATGAATTGAATGACAAATTGATGATGCATGATCTCATGACTTTGACTAGAGCTTTGATGCACTTTATTTGCCTGATTTCAAGACAAAGGAAGCAAGGAAGAACCACGTTAGTAGCCACGTTAACCTACTTAATGTGACCACTAACGTGGAATGGGAAAGAGCTTGCAACGTTAATGAGAAAAGTGATCACCAATAACGCCTGCGAAGCCATCATAAGCCCACGATAATTGCCACGTTAACTAGGTTAACGTGGTAGTTAACGTGGAGACAAAGAAAGCTCCAACGTTAGTGGTAAACATGAACACCACTAACGCTCCAAAATTTGGCAATGAGCCACGTTAAGAGTCACATTAACTTAATTAACATGAACTCTAACGTGGAAGAGACGACCAATGCCAACGTTAGTGACACTCACCTTTGTCACTAATGTTGGATCAAACTAGCATTGCCCACGTTAGTGGTCACGTTAAGACCACTAACGTGAAAGTTAACGTGGAGCTAAGATTGATGAGCCAACGTTAGTGACACTCACCTTTGTCACTAATGTTGGATATGGCATTCACCACCACGTTAGTGGCCACGTTAACTTAGTTAACGTGAGCTCTAACGTGGAGAGTAGGGGCACTTGGAGCGTTAGTGACAAAGGTAAGTGTCACTAATGCTCTCGAAGATGAGGCATACCCATGTTAAGAGCCACGTTAGTTACACTAACGTGACCTCTAACGTAGGGACAAGGGACACAAGGCAATGTTATTGGGAAAGGTAAGTCCCAATAACGCTTGTGAAGGTACATAAGGCAAAGTTAGTGGTCACGTTAGTGCCACTAACGTTGGAGTTAACGTGGCTATATGGGGTTGGAACGTTAGTGAAAAAGGTGATTGCCACTAACGTTCTCGAACCCGCAATCTCACTTAACGTTAACATCACTAACGCCCATGCCTAACTCACACTTTTCTGCAAGCTGAGCCCACTAAAGATTGTAACTGCTTCAACTCAAGATCTAAGGCCCACATCCAGGACTTAGAGAACTCAATAGAAGATTAAGAAGAGTAGTATATATAGGAGTAGTTTTGAACATTACACAAGCTTGGCACTTTGGAGAGCTACCCTCTGTATATTTACTTTTTTGCACTTTTAGCTAAGCATGTATTATTTTTTGCCATTTTCCATTTCTAGAGCTACGAACAACTAAACACTTTTCATTGGGTTAGGGAGCTCTATTGTAATTTGATGGATCAATTATAGTTTTCATTCTTCTTCTTCTTTCTTCTCTTTTGATTTACTAGAAAGCTTTTCGATCTTAACTAAATTGGTTAGTTGTCTTGGAAAAGAAACTCTCCATAATTGGATCTCCTCTGAGCCTTGGAAAAGGGATAAGGAGATCATGCTAGAAATGCTTTCTCATGTTGGACCAAATTGGGGTCTGGGCGGATATAATGACATGTAATCTTCCCAACACTTTGATTTGGAAATACATGTGGTATAATCAGTGACCATACTTCATCTCTTCCCATGAGTAATTAAATTAAGGAATTGGGCAATTTTTCAAGCTTAGAGAGATTGGGTTGCCAAGAAATTGGAACCCAATCACCTAAGATTGCCAAGGAGATCAATAGATACTTTGATTGAGGAAGAGATGAAAATGAATTTGATCCGGAGAATACAACATCTCCTGAGCCCAATGAATTCCCCATTCTGATATTACCCATTCTCTTTACTTTCTGTCATTTATTTCCATGTTCATTCCCCCAAATCCCGATCTAAGATTCTGCATTATTTTCTGCTATTACTTTCCCGTCATTTAATTTTCTGCAATTCTCAAACTACATTCTGTTTAGCCCAACTTGCATACTTTTCCAACTAAAGTTGCTTGACCAATCAATCCCTATGTGATTCGACCTCACTCTATTGTGAGTTTTTACTTGACGATAATTCGGTATACTTGCCGAAAGGAAATTTATTGCGAGACAAGTTTTCGTGCATCAAGTTTATGGCGCCGTTGCCGGGGATTGATTTTCAACAATGATTTAGTTGGAAGTTCACTAGATTGAGCATTTTTCCTTTGTTTGTTTACTTTATTCAGTCGTTTATCTTCAGTTTGTTTGGTTTCTTCCTTATCCCCTATACCCTCTCTGTTTTCTTTCTTTCTTTGTTATTATTTTAAATTCTGCTCACTAACCCACTAACTATTTGATAATTTGCACCATTCACACTAACAATCACTCTAACAAGAATAATCTCTTCATTTCATCTCTTTCTGTGTGCTTCGTTAGTTGTATGACATGGAGAAGAGGGGGAGCTTCAACTTCCTTCGATTCAGAACCTGAAAGGACCCTCTGGAGACTAAGGATAGAAGCAAGAGGGAAAGGAGTTGTTGGTGCTGAGGAAGAGGAAGAGTATTTTGAAACAAACATGGAGGAGAATTTGGAAAATAATCATGAAGAAGAAGTTCACAACCATGCTAGAGAAGGCCCAGAAAATCATGCTGGGCAAGAGAGGAGAGTTCTAGGCTCTTACATCAATCCAAATCCATGAAACTGTGGAAGTAGCATCCAAAAGCCCACTGACGTTAAGATTTTTGCTAGTAAAGAATTTCATAAAAACAGTCGCGTTGTAGATATAGTCTCTAAACCGACAGAAATCCCTTCGTACAAACGTTTTGGTTGTCACAAGTAACAAACCCCTTTTAAAATTGATAACCGAGTATTAAACCTCAGGTCGTCTTCTCAAGGAACTGCGAGGAAGGTATGTTCTTATTATTGGTTATGAGTTTGTAAATTGGGATTTTGGAAGTAAGGTGGGAATATGTTATATGACAAATAATTTAAATGGCAATTAAAAATGAATAAATACTGTAAAGCAAACTTTTGGGCAAGGTATGAGAAATTGAAGGTCCAACGTAGTTATCTCTCTTTCAACTATAAGGAAAGTTGAATCTAAACTCCACTTGGTCAACCTTTACTAAAGCAAAGGAAAGTCAAGGGACTAATTAAATTGAACTTTGAATCCTATTTATTTTCTAAGAAAAGGTTGGGATTACTTAAGTTCAGCTCAATTAGCAAGATAACGATTATCAAATATGTTGAGTTTAATAACTGTTGAGTTACTGATTTCTTAACCAAAACCAAAAGGGGAAAAGTAAAATTGCTAGAATAATAGAGGTGACCTTAGATGGAAGGCAATAGTAACTTAAATCAAAGAGAACAATCTTAACTAAAAATACTTCAAATATTATTAATTCAAAATAAAGATCTGTAACATGGAATAATTCATAAATCAATTCAAATATTAAAAGCAAATAAATAAATAAAAGTAAACTGAAAATAAAATAACATTAAACCTAGATACAGAGTTACTCTCAAAACAAGAAGAAATCCTAAATCCTAAAGAGAGAGAGAATCTCCCTCTAAACTAAATCTAAATCATGAAAACTAGAAATTGGTGAGCTCTCTCTGAATGGATGCATTCCTCCACTTTATAACCTCTAATCTATGCTATCTGTGCTTGGATCTGGGCCAAAAAGGGCTTCAGAAATTGCTGGGGGCGTATTCTGTGAATTCTGATACGTGGCCTCTGTCACGCGTCTGCGTAGGTCACGCGGTCGCGTCGTCTGGAGCTTTTCCTTGCCATGCGGTCGCGTCGGTCACGCATTCGCGTCGTGGGTGTTCTACTTGAGGGGCGCGGTCGCGTCAGTCATGCGGCCGCGTCGCTGCTTCTTCGCTTCTGGCACGCGATCGCGTCGTCCATGCGATCGCGTGGATACCAGTTTCCTTAAAGCTCCATTTTGCCTTCTCCTTCCATTTTTGTATGTTTTCTTTTTCATCCTTTAAGTCATTCAGCCTTAGAAAACCTGAGACTACTCAGCACACTAATCATGGCATCGAATGGAAATAAAGGTAATTAAAACAATTAATTTTAAAGCTTAGGAAACATGTTTTTCACAATATGACATAATAAGGAAGGGAAAGTAAAATCATGCAATTAATGTGAACAAGTAGGTGAAGGATTGAATAAATCACTCAAATTAAGCACAAAAGAACTCATGAAATATGGGTTTATCACCCACCATACATGCCAACAACTTTGAAATAAAACCCCAGCTCATCACCCTTGTTTAGAACAATTGCTCATTTGAAGGAAGTGCTAAAGAAGACCCCAATCAACATCTAACCACCTTCCTGAGAATTTATGACACTGTAAAGTCTAATGGAGTCCACCCGGATGTCTATAGGCTGCTTTTGTTCTATTTTTTGCTTAGGGACAAAGCATCCAAGTGGCTTGAATCCTTTCCAAAGGAGAGCTTAACAAATTGGAAAGATGTGGTGAACAAATTTTTGGCAAGGTTCTACCCTCCTCAAAGAATTAATAGGTTGAGAGCTGAGGTAAAAACTTTTAGGCAATAAGATGGTGAGACTCTCTATGAACAAATTGGGAAGATGTGGTGAACAAATTTCTGGCAAGGTTCTACCCTCCTCAAAGAATTAACAGGTTGAGAGCTGAGGTGCAAACTTTTAGGCAACAAGATGGTGAGACTCTCTATGAGGCAAGGGAGAGGTTCAAGAGCTTAACAAGAAGATGCCCACCAGATATGTTCAATGAATGGGTTCAACTTCACATTTTCTATGAAGCTCTTTATTTTGAGTCAAAAAAGGCTATAGACCATTCATTAGGGGGCTCTCTAAACAAGAAGAAAACCATTGAAGAAGCCATAGATGTCATTGAGACGGTAGTTGAGAATGACTACTTCTATGCCTCTGAAAGAAGCAACACTCGAGGAGTAATGGAGCTGAACCACATGGATGCATTGTTAGCTCAAAATAAGATTATCACCAAGCAGCTAGCAGATCTTACCAAGAAGGTGGAGGAAAACCAAGTTACAGCAGTCATCACTTCATCACCAGCTCAAGAAGGAGTGAATATAGGAAAAAAAGGTGATTGGAAACAGGCCAACTGTATTGGAAACTCACCTAGACAAATCGATGATCCATACTCCAAAACTTACAACTCTGGATAGAGAAATCACCCTAACTTCGGATGGGGGAATCAACAAGACCAAGGCCAAGACCAGAGACGCCACAACCTCAATTCCAACAACAATGCAACTCACCAACATACCTCACAAAGATCCTATCAACACTCACCTAACCACCCTTCTCAACCACCTAATCTCAATCCATCATCACTAACCGAGGATAGGCTTTCAAAGATTGAGACTCTACTTGAAGATATATGTAGAGAAGTCCAAGAAAATAAGGTGTTTAAGGACGAAGTGCGAGCCAATATCAAAAACCAAGGGGAAAACATCAAGAGACTAGAGTCCCAAGTAGGGTATCTATCTCAACAAATTCCCAAACCCACTGATGGATTACCCAGCACACGGAGAAGAATACAAGAGGAAAACTAAAGAAAGTAAGGTGGGAAGAATGTAAGATGATCACCAAAAGTGATGAGAGGAGTATGGAAGAAGTAGAACACCTCCAAGAGAGTCCAAAGGGAAACCATGAAGAAAGAAACCATGCACCCCAACTCACACTCAAGGAAGAGCTGAAGAAAAGGGAGATATTGAACCCATATGCACCCTTTCCCCAAAGGCTTAAGGGTGGTGTAGCAGGGAGAATGTATTCAAGGTTCCTTAACATGTTTGCATCTCTTGATGTAAATATACCATTCATTAAGGCCCTCCAGCAAATGCCCTCCTACATCAAGTATATAAAGGAGCTACTAGCCAGAAAGAGTTCATTGAAGGGTGGACAAACAATAAGGATGAACAGGGATTGCAGTGCTCTCATTCAAGCCACCCACAAAGAAGAAGGATCCAGGGAGTTTCCATATTCCCTGTGCTATAGGAGAAACAATGATTGATAAGGGACTCTGTGATCTGGGAGCAATTATCAACCTAATGCCTCTATCCCTCATGAAAAAGCTTCAAATCAATGAGCTAACACCCACAGATGTAATCATTAAATTGGCTAACAAAACTCAAAAAGAGGTAATAGGAGTGGTTGAAAATGTGTTAGTGAAAGTTGGGAACTACTTCCTCCCCACATACTTTGTCATCCTGGAAATGGATGAGAATCCTATTCACCCCATCATTTTGGGAAGGCCATTCTTAGCCACAACCGGAGCACTTATAGATGTGGAGCGAGGAGAGCTAGTACTGAGAATACATGATGAACATCTTACCTTCAATGTTTTCAAACCCTCACAAGAAGCAGATCTTGATAACAAAGAGCTGAAGGAAGAGTCAAACAAGGGAGCTCAAGCACTACCCCTAAAAACTCCTGTGGTTAACAACCAATGTGATCAGAAAGAACATCAACCAAGTGCAATCCAAAAGGAACCAGACCCACTAGAGTCATATGAGATAGGCAACAAAACCATTCTCAAAGAGGAAACCACAAGGAACTGGTTGACATCAAGGGACACAAGAAAAAAGGTCCCAAGGGGATGGAAAAATAAGAAAATCCCTACAGAAGATTTCTCTCCAGGGGATGAAGTGGTCTCTTCCTACTTCCCACCTATACCACCTCACCTCCCCACTATTCCATCTCAGCTGCCTTCAGTATACACCATCAACAAAATCTTATCTCTGGAACATGTGGAACTTTTCAACAAAGCCAATGGAAACATGTTCACTGCAAGAGGGGAAGATTTTAAGCACTACCAACCACCTTGACAAGGACCAAACGTCAAGCTAATGATGCTAAAGAAGCACTTCACAGGAGGCAACCCATGTTCTACACCCTCTCTCTTTAATCTCTAATAGTAGTAATAAAGCAAAGTTCATGGATTCTAAATCAACTTCGACAAACAATATGAGCATCCCTACATGCAACATATAGTACATGAAAAGTTTGGTGTTCAAGGCACACCAAGAGGGCTTGAACACACTCAATAGTATGAGAACCCTTTCAAATCTTGTTGCACCATATGATCACAAACAAGTTTGGTGTTACCTACATTGCATGCATGGGAACTTGAATGGTCGATTGATGTGTATCCATGAAAAGCATTTAGTTGTTTAGATATTTCAAAAACAAAAGTAAAAAAATTTTTTTAGTAGCTAGTTCACACCTTAATCTTTCCCACCAACAATTTCAATTAACCATTTGCATTCCTTTTGTCTTGTGTAAGAAATCAAAAAAGGGTATTGATGGTACTTGATAGGACAGTCAAGGAAGGGAGATTCCGCCACTATGCCAAGGAACTTATACACTTGTCTCCAAGGGGAGTATCTTGGAAAGTGTTGCCATGCAACATTGGAAAGTGGATAGCCTTGGAGACCAAACCAAGAACCTCATAAAAAAGGTGATCCTTGTGCTCATCCAAGGTCAAGCCCCAACCGTCCATCACAAAACAATTCTAGCAATCCACACCTTTCAAACACCCATCACTTTTCTATATAAATGATCCTCATTTTGCACCCTCTCCATACACTTCTTGTTCTCATTCATCTCCCTTCCCTTCTTTTGAGCGCACACATTTCATCCTCCACCAAAAGTTCCATACACACCCTCCTGGCCACGTCTTGTGAGCCGCAACCATACCAACCATCACTCATGGCTTCATCAAGCTCTAAAAGGAGAAGAGGGAAGGAGCCCATGGAGCAGCCTCCTTTCGATGCCGGGAGATTCAAGACTGCCTTCCATGAGCTTCAATATGAACAGATCAAAAACAAGAAAATCTTGCCAGAATTGACATTCCAGTTCAACAAGGATGAGTGCCCTAAGATCAGGGAGAAGATTGCACAGAGGGGTTGGCAAAAGCTCACCAACCCAGAGACAAAGATAAATGCAAACCTCATCAAAGAGTTCTATGCAAATACGGTCAGAGAAGATAGTACTAGGGCTCCCACCTTCAAAAGTTATGTAAGAGGAACAGAGGTGGACTTCAGCCCCAATGCTATAACAAGGACTCTTCAGCTGAAATCACCACATTTTGATGAGCTTAGCTATCAAGCAAGAATAAGTAATGCTCCCGAGGAAGATGAACTTGAAGAAATTGTGAGTGATATGTGTGTTATTGGGTCTGATTGGGAAAGATACTCGGACAAGACCGAGGTTCATTAGGAGAGGAGACCTTATCCCAGAAGCCAAGGGATGGTTTGAGCTAGTAAGGAGGTCTATCCTTCCAGCCACAAACAATTCTGAGGTCAATATTGCTCGAGCCACCATGGTACATTGCCTAGTGAAGGGTGGAAGCATTAATGTGCATGAAATTATAGCTGAAGGAATCCAGGATTCAGCCGAGAAGAATTATCCGGGTGCTAGACTTTGGTACCCCAACACCATATGAGACTATGCATGAAAGCCAAGGTGGTGTTCGAAGACAACAATCCACAATGGGTAAATCCTGGAAGGCTAGTCACATTCTAACGCATAAACTATGTGACACCTGCTCAACAACAAAGAAGACCTCGGATAGGGAAAAGAACTGCACAAGAAGAACCCCACCAAGAAGAACCTCACCAAGAAGAACCTCAACAAACAGGGCACCGGCAAGAAGGACAATATGATCTAACCAACATAAATCTGTTTCACATCAAGGAAGACATTGAGTATATGGCAAGTAGCTATATGGAGGGACAAGAACAACAGCTACATGTCCAAGCTCAAAGGATGGATCATCAAGAAAAACTACTCTCTAGTTGGATGGATCAACAAAGAGAGTGGCAGAAACAGCAAATGGAGTTGCAATAGGAGCAGTACTCCCAACTCACCCAAGCCATCAATCAAGTGTCCGAAAGGCAAGAAAGCCAGGACAAACGCCTGCAAGAACTCAACCAACACCAGATAGCTCAGATGAAAACCTTCAACGAATTCAGTGTGCTCAATGAAGGAAGGTAACTGCATCGAGAAGAATTTAGCATAAACACTCAGGCCAAGTTAACTTATATGACTGGGCATATGCATAACTTGCATCTTGACATCCCAAGTTATGAGGCAGTCCGCAAGGACTTAACAGAACAAGAAGAAGGGAAGGTAAAACAGCAAAAGAAAGCATTAAAGAAGAAGATGGAGGATGCTGATTTCTGGAAAAAGCTGATAGGGAAGCGCAAAGGGAATGGGGACTCAAGCAATCAAGGAGGATCCCAAGACAAGGGAACATGAGCATTCCAATAAGTGAAAGGTGGTAGAGTTCCTTCTTAGTTGTATCTTTTTCAAAGCTTTAAATAAGGAAAATCATGTATGAAGCAGAACATGCTTCCATAGTAGTTTAGGAATTTTCAATTATGCTTTAAAATGTTGTTGCTTAGGTCCATGCTCACTAGTTTAGGTCATTGGTTTTCATCTTCATCTTTCTTACTTGTATGCCTGTCCTTTATGTTAATCAAAAAGAAAATGTTATGATAAGAACAAGAGTGGAGTTATTTTGTGAAGTGAAGTTCTGAATGTTTGTGGTAGGGTGATTAGTTAGCTATGTTAGTTCACCAACAAGGAAAGAAGGCAACTATCTATCCTGAATCCTATGCTTGAAACATATCCTACGAGACTAACTAAATAATAAGATCCCAATAAGAAAAAAGGAAAGAAACACAATAAGAAACAATGCTAGGCACCAAGGGTTTTAAGATTGAGGCATGTGTCTGTGGTGTTCATGTGCAAGGGATATGCTTTGATGAATAAGCTCTTAGGGGTGCCTCATCACTTGGTAACTTGGATTAACTAATCCAGGATTATCAGCTGAAAGTCTACTATCAAGAGTGCCTTTGCTATAGAACACTTAGTAACCCAAAGAGGTGCGGGACACCAAGGTCTCAAGAAAGAAAAATGACAAACCATGTGCCTGTGGTGTGTATGTATGAGGGAAAGAGACTTGAGGGAGGAAGTCCTTAGGGGTGTTTTAACACCTAGCACCTTGAACCAACTGGTCAGGAGTGTTGACTGAAAGCTTATCATAAAGAGTCGCTCTCTTATAGAGCACTTAGCCAAAAGAAGAATGAAATAAATGAAAAAAAAGGGGGGGAAGGATCAACAATTAAGAAGTCTCAAAGGATGCAATCAAGAGAGTGACCAAGGACTTGATAAAGGCCTGAAACCTAGTAAAGGAAAGTGGTGTGCTTATCTGTACAACTAACCAGCAAGTGCACTGGGTCGTCCAAGTAATACCTTACGTGAGTAAGGGTCGATCCCACGGAGATTATTGGTTTGAAGCAAGCTATGTTTATTTTATTAATCTTAGTCATGATACCAATAAGGTTATTTGGATTTAATTGTAAGAAGTAAAAGTATTTGGAATAAGGAGTTGTTACTTTATTAATGGAGAATATGTTGGAGTTTTGGAGATGCTTTGTCCTCTGAATTTCTGCAATGTAATATTCAACTCATATGTTTGTAAAGTTCCATCCATGGCAAGCTGTATGTAGGGTGTCACCATTGTCAGTGGCTACTTCCCATCCTCTCAGTGAAAACGGTCCAGATGCTCTGTCACAGCACGACTAATCAGCTGTTGGTTCTCGATCATGTTGGAATAGGATCCATTGATCCTTTTGCGTTTTTCATCATGCCCAGCAATAGCGAGTTTGAAGCGCGTCACAGCCATTCAATCCTTGAATCCTACTCGGAATACCACAGACAAGGTTTAGACTTTCCGGATCCTCAAGAGTGGCCGCCATCAGTTCTAGCTTATACCACGAAGATTATGATTAAGGAAGCTAAGAGATGTTCATTCGATCTGATGTAGAACGGAGGTGTTTGTCAGGCACACGTTCATGGATTGAGGAAGGTGATGAGTGTCACGGATCATCACCTCCTTCACAATTAAGCGCGAATGAACATCTTAGATATCACCTCCTTCACAATTAAGCGCAAATGAACATCTTAGATAGGAACACACACACGTTTGAATGGAGAAATAGAAACAATTGCATTAATTCATTGAGACGCTGCAGAGCTCCTCACCCCCAACAATGGAGTTTAGAGACTCATGCCGTCAAAGTGTATAAAATTCAGATCTGAAAATGTCATGAGATACAAATTAAGTCTCTAAAAGTTGTTTAAATACTAAACTAATAACCTAGGTTTACAGAAAATGAGTGAACTATGATAGATAGTGCAGAAATCCATTTCTGGGGCCCACTTGGTGTGTGCTGGGGCTGAGACTTAAGCTTCTCATGTGCCTGGGCTGTTTTGGACATTTAACGCCAGGTTGTAACCTGTTTCTGGCGTTGAACTCCAACTTGTAACTTGTTTCTGGCGCTGGACGCCAGACTGCAACATGGAACTGGCGTTCGTCTATCTTCGCGCAAAGTATAAACTATTATATATTGATGGAAAGCCCTGGATGTTTACTTTCTAACCCAATTGAGAGCGCACCAATTGGACTCCTGTAGCTCCAAAAATTTCATTCCGAGTGCAGGGAGGTCAGGATCCAACAACATCAGCAGTCCTTTTTCAACCTAACTCAGATTTTTGCTCAGCTCCCTCAATTTCAGCCAGAAAATACCTGAAATCACAAAAAAACACACAAACTCATAGTAAAGTCTAGAAATATGATTTTTGCCTAAAAACTAATAATATTCTACTAAAAAGTAATTAAAACATGCTAAAATCTACATGAAATTAGCCCCAAAAAGCGTATAAAATATCCGCTCATCACAACACCAAACTTTAACTGTTGCTTGTCCCCAAGCAACTAGATGATCAAAATAGGATAAAAAGAATTTAAGGAGTAATAAAATCTCTGAGTTTTAAGTGAAGCTCAGATTCTAATTTAGATGAGCGGGACTAGTAGCTTTTTGTTTCTGAACAGTTTTGGCATCTCCCTTTATCCTTTGAAATTCAGAATGATTGGCATCCATAGGAACTCAGAATTCAGATAGTATTATTGATTCTCCTAGTGTAGTATGTTGATTCTTGAACACAGTTACTTTATGAGTCTTGGCCGTGGCCTTAAGCACTTTGTTTTTCAGTATTACCACCGGATACATAAATGCCACAGACACATGACTGGGTGAACCTTTTCAGATT
>NC_029781.3:58775612-58779859 GCF_000817695.3 Arachis duranensis
AGATCATCAATAATATTTTTCGTGTTCCTCATTCTTTCAGGAGCCAACTTTCATAAAATTCATGATAAAATATGCACTGTTCAAGCATTCATTAAGAGAACAAAAAGTATTGCCACCACATATAATTAATTATAATTTTTATTATTAAGAACTCGAAAAATATAAATTACTTCTTTATTCTAAAAATCACCTATTTTATTCATGTCTGATGATGATGAGAAAAATAATTCATAACTTAATTGGAAATAAAACCAGAATAGATATGCTAATTACTACTACTAGTACTATATAACTTCTAAGGTAAATTTCTATAATAACACTATCACAGAGTTAAAGCTAAAATTAGAACTCAACAACCTGTGTTTTGGGAAGTGGATGTTCCTCTGATCCGTGGGGTGCTTGGTCCTTCAAGGATTAATTTCTGGCGCTTCAGCTCCCTTAAATCACGCCCTTGCTCTTCTTGTTCCTTAAGCAGTTTGCAAAGCATGCTATTTTGATTGTTCTGTTCTTCCTTTATTTGGTTCATAGCTTCTTGTAATTTGGAAATAGATGCCTCAAGATGTTCCCAATATTCGAATTGAGGAAGTTCTGGGAGGACTTCTTGTGCTCTCCTCTTGATTGGATCATCCTGCAGCTGTTGTCTTTCCATTGATATTTTAGTGATTGGCCTCTCAACTGAGATATACTATATTATTCCCATCTTCACTCCGGCATCTCTGCAGAGCATAGAAATTAAGCTTGGATAGGCCAATCTGGCATCCTTGGAATTCTTGTTTGCTATTTTGTATAGTTCACACGATATCAGTTGATGGACTTCTACTTCTTTTCCCAACATGATGCAGTGAATCATCACTGCTCTTTTAACAATAACTTCAGAACAGTTGCTGGTGGGCAATATTGAACGCCCAATGAAATCCAGCCAGCCTCTGGCAGCTGGTTTGAGATCTTCCCTTTTGAGTTGATTTGGGATGCCAGTGGTGCTGGTGGTCCACCTGGCTTCAGGGATGCACATATCCTCTAGAATCTTGTCCAGGCCTTTGTTTACCCTCATCATTCTCCTATTAAAGGAGTCTGGGTCATCCTTCAGTTGAGGAAGCTTGAAGATCTCCCTGATTTTGTCAGGATGGGTGTGAACAATCTTTCCTCTGACTAAGGTCCGATGATCATAGAGGGCAGCTCCAATTATTCTTTGCCTATCTGTCTGCCATAGATTTGCATAGAACTCCTGAACTATATTCCTTCCCACTTTCGTTTCAGGATTAGCTAGGATTTCCCAATTCCTGTTTCGAATTTGTTCTTGGATCTCCAGATATTCATCTTCTTTCAGATCGAACTTGACTTCCGGGATCACTAATCTTAGACTCATTATTTTGTAGTAATGGTCTGAATGTTCTTTAGTTAAGAACTTCCCTTGATTCCAAAGTGGCTTTGAAATATTCTCTTTCTTACCTCTTGGGTTAGGTTGTTTTCCTTTAGGGGCCATGATCAAAGTGAGTATGTTTTTGTGATCACGGATAAGCACACAAAACTTAGAGGTTTGCTTGTCCTCAAGCAAAAGAAAAAAGAGAAGAGAGATAGAAGGAGAGCAGGTGTGGAATGGTGGATGATGAGAGGGGCGCCGAAAGTGGATATAAAGGGAGGGGGTGGGTTTTTGAAAATAAGAAAAAGATATAAGATAAAATATATGATTTATAAAAGATAAATATGATAAGAAAAGGATATAATTTAAAAAGGTGATATTTAAAAATAAATCTGAATTTTTAATTTGAAAAAGATTTTAAAAGATAATTAAGTTTTTTAAAAAAAATTGGAAAAAGAGTTAGATTGGATTGGAAAAAGGTTTATCTTTATGTATGAAGCTATATTATTTTTGAAAAAGGGATTTTAGAAATTAGGGTTCTTAGAAAACTATTTTGATTTGAAGGAGGACATTTTGAAACATGTTTATGCAAGAAATCATGATTTGAAACATAAAAGTTTGGAAAATTTGTAAAAAAAAAACGAATTTTACCTCCTCCCCACCATCCTGGCGTTAAACGCCCAAATGCTGCATGTTTTGGGCGTTTAATACCCAATTGCTCCTTCTCCTGGGCGTTCAACGCCCAGCTGTTGCTTCTTTCTGGCATTGAATGCCAGGCAGTCCTTTGTCACTGGGCATTTTTCTAAATGCCCAGGATGCTGTAATTCTGGCGTTAAACGCCCAGAAGGAGCTTCTTTCTGCCGTTCAACGCCCAGAAGATGCTCCTTTCTGGCGTTCAACGCCCAGATGGCTATCCTTACTGGCGTTGAACGCCCAGTGGATGCTTCTTTTGGGCGTTCAATGCCCAAAACATTTCTTACTGGCTTTTTCACGCCAGTGAGCTTCCAAATTCCCCTGTAACTCTGTGAATTCAATCAATTGCTTTTTTACCTTGAAGATACTTTGACATATACCTATAAAAATCAATTAATTAACAAAAACAAATAAAATTAAATTTTGTGAATGGCTGGGTTGCCTCCCAGCAAGCGCTTCTTTAATGTCGTTAGCTGGACT
The DNA here is from genome assembly GCF_000817695.3 of Arachis duranensis. NCBI lineage: Eukaryota > Viridiplantae > Streptophyta > Magnoliopsida > Fabales > Fabaceae > Arachis > Arachis duranensis. Next base: position 58,778,146 of record NC_029781.3, read on the forward strand.
ATTACTGAGCTTTAATCAAGTCTCAGTTTTGAGCATTCTTGCTCAAAATTGCTTTCAAGATAATGTTTAACTCTCTGTCCATTAACAATGAACTTTTTGTTAGAGTCATTATCCTGAAGCTCTACGTATCCATATGGTGATACACTTGTAATTACATATGGACCTCTCCACCGGGATTTTAATTTCCCGGGGAATAATTTGAGCCTTGAATTAAATAGCAGAACTTTCTGCCCCGGCTCAAAGACTCTGGATGACAATTTCTTATCATGCCATCTTTTTGCTTTCTCTTTGTAAATTTTTGCATTCTCGAAAGTATTGAGTCTAAATTCCTCTAGCTCATTTAACTGAAGCAATCGTTTTTCTCCAGCTAACTTGGTATCAAGGTTCAGGAATCTGGTTGCCCAGTAGGTCTTATGTTCCAGTTCCACTGGCAAGTGACATGCCTTTCCATACACAAGCTGGTATGCAGAGGTCCCTATAGGGGTCTTGAATGCTGTTCTGTATGCCCACAGAGCATCATCTAAGCTTCTTGCCCAATCCTTTCTACGGTTAATTATAGTCCGTTCCAGGATTCTTTTAAGTTCTCTGTTAGAGACTTCAGCTTGCCCATTTGTCTGTGATGATATGGAGTGGCTACCCTGTGGCTAACTCCATAACGAACCAAAGCAGAGTAAAGCTGTTTATTGTAGAAATGAGTGCCCCCATCACTGATTAATACTCTGGGGGTACCAAATCTGCTGAAGATGTGTTTCTGGAGGAATTTTAACACTATTTTAGTGTCATTAGTAGGTGTTGCAATAGCTTCTACCCATTTGGATACAAAATCCACTGCCACCAGAATATAAGTGTTTGAGTATGATGGTGGGAAAGGTCCCATGAAGTCAATACCCCATACATCAAACAACTCAATCTCCAAGATCCCTTGTTGAGGCATGGCATAACTGTGAGGTAAATTACCAGATTTTTGGCAACTGTCACAATTAAGTACAAACACTCGGGAATCTTTATAGAGAGTAGGCCAGTAGAAGCCACATTGGAGGACTCTTGTGACTGTTCGCTCACTTCCAAAATGTCCTCCATACTGGGATCCATGGCAATGCCATAGAGTCTTCTGCGCTTCGTCTTTAGGCACACATCTACGGATTACTCCATCTGCACATCTCTTAAAGAGATACGGCTTATCCCAAAGATAATACTTTGCATCCGTGATCAGCTTCTTTGATTGCTGCCTACTGTATTCTTTGGGTATGAATCTCACTGCCTTGTAGTTTGCAATGTCTGCAAACCATGGCACTTTCTGGATGGCAAAGAGTTGCTCATCCGGAAAGTTTTCAGAGATCTCAATAAGAGGGATGGACGCCCCTTCTACTGGTTCTATTCGGGACAGGTGGTCTGCTACCTGATTCTCTGTCCCTTTTCTGTCTCTTATTTCTATATCAAACTCTTACAGAAGCAACACCCATCTTATAAGTCTGGGTTTTGAATCCTGCATTGTGAGTAGATATTTAAGAGCAGCATGATCAGTGTACACAATCACTTTTGATCCTACTAAATAGGATCTGAATTTGTCAATGGCGTAAACTACTGCAAGAAGCTCTTTTTTTGTAGTTGTGTAATTCTTCTGTGCGTCATTTAAAACACGACTGGCATAGTAAATGACGTGCAGAAGCTTGTCATGCCTCTGTCCCAACACTGCACCAATGGCATGGTCACT
>NC_029781.3:58780385-58780903 GCF_000817695.3 Arachis duranensis
TGGGGATCTACTGCAATTTGATTATAACCTGAATATCCATCCAGGAAGTAGTAGTATTCATGACCTACTAGTCTTTCTAGCATCTGGTCTATGAATGGTAAAAGGAAATGATCCTTTCTGGTGGCTGTATTGAGCCTTCTATAATCAATACACATACTCCACCCTGTAACTGTTCTTGTAGGAACCAGTTCATTTTTTTCATTTTGAACCAATGTCATGCCTCCCTTCTTAGGGACGACTTGGACAGGGCTTACCCAAGGGCTGTCAGAAATTGGATAAATAATCCCAGCCTCTAGTAATTTAGTGACCTCCTTCTGCACCACTTCCTTCATGGCTGGATTCAGCCGCCTTTGTGGTTAGACCACTGGCTTGGCGTCACCCTCCAATAGGATCTTGTGCATGCATCTGGCTGGGCTAATGCCCTTAAGATCACTGATGGACCACCCAAGAGCTGTCTTGTGTGTCCTTAGCACTTGAATTAGTGCTTCCTCTTCCTGTGGCTCTAAGGTAGAGCTTAT
>NC_029781.3:58781854-58783026 GCF_000817695.3 Arachis duranensis
TCAGTAAGAAAGGCAAATGGCCCAACCTTGACAATCATGTCTTCAATCACGCCGGATGGGTATTTAATGGAGCCATCAGCAAGTTGAAGACATATCCGGGTTGGTTTGACTTCTTCAGTCAAACCAAGCTTTGTGATAATAGATGCAGGTATTAAGTTGATACTTGCCCCAAGATCACATAGAGCCTGCTTGGTAGAAGTACCCTCTAATGTGCATGGTATCATAAAGCTTCTGGGATCCTTAAGCTTCTCAGGTATGCTTTTTAGGATAACTGCACTGCATTCTTCAGTGAGGTAAACTTTTTCAGTTTCCCTCCAATCTTTCTTATGACTTAAGATCTCTTTCATGAACTTGGCATAAGAGGGTATTTGCTCAAGTGCTTCTGCAAATGGAATCTTTATTTCAAGAGGCCTGAGATAGTCTGCAAAGCGGGCAAATTGCTTATCCTGTTCCGCTTGGCAGAGTTTTTGAGGATAAGGCATTTTTGCCTTGTATTCCTCAACCTTAGTTGCTGCAGGTTTATTACCTGTAGAAGTGGGTTGGGAAGCCTTTTTAGAAGGGTTGTTATCAGCACTTGTATGTGACTGATCCCCCACTGGCGTTTGAATGCCAAGGGTAGAAGCTGGAGTGGCGTTAGACACCAACTCCTTATCTGTTACTGGCGTCTGAACGCCAGAACTGTGCTCCCCTTGGGTGTTTAACACCGGATTGATGCTTGTTTCTGGCTTTGAACGCCAGGAATGAGCATGATCTGAGCGTTCAACGCCAGCCTTATTCCTCTTTGGGCTCTGATTGTCCTCAGAGGGATTTTGAGTAGCCATTTGTTCATTTCTTGGCTTCCTGCTGCTTTGAAGTGAGGTATTTAATGTTTTCCCACTTCTTAATTGAACTGTTTGGCATTCTTCTGTTTGCTTTAACTGTACTTCCATATTCCTGTTAGCCATTCTTGTTTCCTGTAGTATTTCCTTGAATTCGGCTAGCTGCTGAGTTAGAAAGTCTAATTGCTGATTGAATTCATTAGCCTGATCTACAGGACTGAGTTCAGCAGTTACTGTTTTAGCTTCTTCTTTCATGGAAGATTCACTGCTTAGGTACAGATGCTGATTTCTGGCAACTGTATCAATAAGCTCTTGAGCTTCTTCAATTATTTTTCTCATATGTATAGATCCACC
>NC_029781.3:58783892-58785870 GCF_000817695.3 Arachis duranensis
GTTATTTTCGAAAATTTTGGAGGGAAAAACACCAAGGAACACCAAACTTAAAAATTTTAAGATCAAAACACAAGAAAGAGTCAAGAACACCTTGAAGATTCACAAGAACACCAAGAACAAAAGATCAACAAGAAAACACCAAACTTAAAGTTTGGCACAAGATTAAATCAAGAAAAATTATTTTTGAAGAAAAGATTTTAAAAAGAAGATACCCAATTGCCAAGAACATAAGCCAACGCTCTAACCAACTGAGCTAAAAATGTAACATATTTTAAAGATCTATTATTTTTATAGATAAGAATAAATTTTTTTGAAAACTAATGTTTTGAAAAAGCACAAGAAAAACAAGAAAAGACACAGACCAAGACAAACCAAAGATCAAACAAGAAAAAATGACAAGAACAATTTGAAGATCAAGGAAGAACATGAACATGCAATTCAAAAAATTAAAAGACAAGGAAAAACATGCAATTGATACCAAACTTAGAACAAGACACTAAACTCACGAAAATTAGAAATTGATAAAGAAAAATAATATATTTTTGAAAAATTTTTGAAAAGGGAATAAAGGACTCAGAATTTAATGCTCTATAACAACAAAAATAAATTATTCCTAATCTAAGCAACAAAATAAACCTTTAGTTCTTCAAACTCGAATAATCCCCAGCAACGGCGCCAAAAACTTGGTGTGCTTATCCGTACAACTAACCAACAAGTGCACTGGGTCGTCCAAGTGATACCTTACGTGAGTAAGGGTCGATCCCACGGAGATTATTGGTTTAAAGCAAGCTATGTTTATTTTATTAATCTTAGTCAGGATGTCAATAAGATTATTTGGATTTAATTGTAAGAAGTAAAAGTGTTTGGAATAAGTAATTGTTACTTTATTAGTGGAGGATATGTTGGAGTTTTGGAGATGCTTTGTCGTCTGAATTTCTGCAATGTAATATTCAACTCAATTGTTTGTAAAGTTCCATCCATGGCAAGCTGTATGTAGGGTGTCACCATTGTCAGTGGCTACTTCCCATCCTCTCAGTGAAAACGGTCCAGATGCTCTGTCACAGCACGGCTAATCAGCTATTGGTTCTCGATCATGTTGGAATAGGATCCATTGATCCTTTTGCGTTTGTCATCATGCCCAATGATGAGCGGATAATTTGTACGCTTTTTGGCATTGTTTTTAGTATGTTTTTAGTATGATCTAGTTATTTTTTAGTATATTTTTATTAGTTTTTAGTTAAAATTCACTTTTCTAGACTTTACTATGAGTTTGTGTGTTTTTCTGTGATTTCAGGTATTTTCTGGCTGAAATTGAGGGACCTGAGCAAAAATCTGATTCAGAGACTAAAAAGGACTGCAGATGCTGTTGGATTCTGACCTCCCTGCACTCGAAGTGGATTTTCGGGAGCTACAGAAGCCCAATTAGCGCGCTCTCAACGGCGTTAAAACGTAGACATCCTGGGCTTTCCAGCAATATATGATAGTCCATACTTTGCCCAAGATTTGATGGCTCAAACCGACGTTCAAAGTCACCCTCAGAATTCCCAGCGTTAAACGCCGGAACTGGCACAAGAACTGGAGTTAAACGCCCAAACTGGCACCAAAGCTGGCGTTTAACTCCAGGAAGAGTCTCTACACGAAAATGCTTCAATGCTCAGCCCAAGCACACACCAAGTGGGCCCGAAAGTGGATTCTTATGTCATTTACTCATCTCTGTACTCCCTAGGCTACTAGTTCTCTATAAGTAGGACCTTTTACTATTGTATTGAGATATCGGGGTAGTTATCCTTGTTCTGATGCTATCTTAGATCATTGGGAGGCTGGCCATTCGGCCATGCCTAGACCTTGTTCTTATGTATTTTCAACGGTGGAGTTTCTACACACCATAGATTAAGGTGTGGAGCTCTGCTGTACCTCGAGTATTAATGCAATTACTATTGTTCTTCTATTCAATTCCGCTTGTTCTTGTTCTAAGATA
>NC_029781.3:58786448-58787531 GCF_000817695.3 Arachis duranensis
TCTATCTTTATCTTTATGTTTTATTCATATATCACCATACCCATTTGAGTTTGCCTGACTGAGATTTACAAGGTGAACATAGCTTGCTTCATACCAACAATCTCTGTGGGATCGACCCTTACTCGCGTAAGGTTTATTACTTGGACGACCCAGTACACTTGCTGGTTAGTTGTGCGAAGTTGTAGTGATCACAATTTTGTCCACCAAGTTTTTGGTGCCGTTGCCGGGGATTGTTCGAGTATGGACAACTGACGGTTCATCTTGTTGCTTAGATTAGGTATTTTTTTTTTCAGAATTCTCGAAGATGAATTCTAGAGTTTCAAGATGATCTGTTGAAGTCTGGCTGGCTGTGAAGCCATGTCTAATTTCATTGGACCGAGGTTTCAACTTATCATCACAAAAGCTTGTTGATTTCTATCAATCTTGCTTCATCACAAGAGCTTGTTGATTTCTATCAATCTTGCTGTTGGAGCAGTGATCTGCTAAGGCTTGGCTGGCCATTGGCCATGTCTAGTGTTTTGGACCGAAGCTTTCTTTGAAAGCTTGGCTGGCTGTGAAGCCATGTCTAATTCCTGGACCGGAGTCTTAGACTAAACATTGCATGATTCCTGAAATTCTCATTAAGAATTTTGATACCTTTATTACCTTTTTCCACTTTATTTTCGATCACACAAAAAAAAATTTACAAAATCATAAAAACCAAAAATATTTTATGTTTCTTTTTGAGACACTAGTCTCATTTTAAGTTTGGTGTCAATTGCATGCATTCATTCATGTGTCCTAAGTGATTTTCAAGTTATTCTTGATGATTTACTTTCTCTGATCTTTGAAATTCTCTTGACTTGAGTGTTTTTGTGTGTCTCATATGCATTCTCATTTTGTTAGTATCAGTAGTATACAAACTGCTAAGTTTGATGTCTTGCATGCATTGTTATTTGATATTAGTTGCATTTTGATTATTCCTCATTATTAAAAATCCAAAAATATTTTTAATTTTTGTCTTTTCAAGTCAATAATACAGAGAATTGAAGATTCAGAACATACTGCAGAGGAATTACACAGAAAAAGCTGGGCGTTCAAAAC
>NC_029781.3:58787599-58788383 GCF_000817695.3 Arachis duranensis
CAGACTGGCGTTTAAACGCCAGCCAGGGTACCTGGTTGGGCGTTTAACGCCCAAAAGGGTAGTATTTTGGGCGTTAAACGCCAGAATGTGCACCATTCTGGGCGTTTAACGCCAGGATGGCACAAGAGGGAAGATTTTGTTTTCAATGCAGATTTTTTTTCAAGTTTCCAAACTTTTTCAAAATCAAATCTTTTTCAAATCAAATATTTTCAATCATATGTTTTCAAATTGATTTCTTTCTATTTTCAAAGATACTTGCTATCAATTAATGATTTGGTTCAACAACTCAAGTATGTTGCCTTTTCTGCTGAGAAAGGTTTAATGTTTGAATCATATCTTTTCTTGATAGCCAAGTCATTAACTTTCAAAATCAAATCTTTTTTTTATGTTTTTCAAATCATATCTTCTCAATTACATCTTTTTAAAATTAATCATATCTTCTTAACCACATCTTTTTCAAAATAGTTTTCAATCAAGTCTTTTTGATTTCTAATTTCAAAATCTTTTTCAAAAATCACTTGATTTCTTTTCCACTTTTTGTTTTCAAAAATTATCAATCAAAGTTTTTCAAAATGTTTTCAAAATCTTTTACTTAATTTTCGAAAATTACTTCTCCTCTTCTCACATCCTTCTATTTCTGGACTAACACTATTCCTTAATGCAAAATTTGAACTCCATCTTCTTTGATAAATTCAAATTTTCTACTTCTGCCTTCTATTTTTCTTTTCCTCTGACACCTCAAGGAGTCTCTATACTGTGACATAGAGGATTCCACATTTTCTTG
>NC_029781.3:58789709-58789961 GCF_000817695.3 Arachis duranensis
TTGCCATTCATGAGCTCTGATGAGTATTCTTCCTCTGAAGAGGATGAGTATGTCACTGAAGAGCAAGTTGCTAAATACCTTGGAGCAATCATGAAGTTGAATGACAAGTTATTTGGAAATGAGACTTGGGAGGATGAACCTCCTTTGCTCACCAAAGAACTAGATGACTTATCTAGGCAGAAATTACCTCAAAAGAGACAAGATCCTGGGAAGTTCTCAATACCTTGTACCATAGGCACCATGACCTTCAAG
>NC_029781.3:58790156-58791982 GCF_000817695.3 Arachis duranensis
TTGAAGACCATTACATCCCTGCTGATTTCATAGTGCTAGAGACTGGGAAGTGCATGGATGAATCCATCATCCTTGGCAGGCCCTTCCTAGCCACAGCAAAGGCTGTGATTGATGTTGATAGAGGAGAGTTGATCATTCTAGTGAATGAAGAATCCTTGGTGTTTAAGGCTCAAGGATATCCCTCTGTCATCATGGAGAGGAAGCATGAAGAGCTGCTCTCAAAACAGAGCCAAACAGAGCCCCCACAGTCAAACTCTAAGTTTGGTGTTGGGAGGCCACAACCAAACTCTAAGTTTGGTGTTGAACCCCCACATTCAAACTCTAAGTTTGGTGTTGGGAGGTTCCAACATTGCTCTGAGTATCGGTGAGGCTCCATGAGAATCCTCTGTCAAGCCACTGACATTAAAGAAGCGCTTGTTGGGAGGCAACCCAATGTTATATTATATATATATTTGTCTTTGTTATTCTATGTTTTCTGTAGGTTGATGATCATGAGAAGTCACAAAATCAATTAAAAAAGCAAAAACAGAATGAAAAGCAGAAAGAAAAATAGCACACCCTGGAGGAGAGCGTGCTGGCGTTTAAACGCCAGTAAGGCTAGCTGTTGGGCGTTTAACGCCCAGTCTGGCACCATTCTGGGCGTTTAACGCCAGAAAGGGGCATGACGAACGGATTTTTGACGGTTTACAATTTCACTAATGAAATATCGTTGTAAAGTATAGTTTCTAAACCAACAATAATCCTCTCATGCAAAAATTTGTTTGTCACTAAAACAAACCACTAAATTTATAAACCGAAGTATTGAAACCTCGGGTCGTTCTCCCTAGGAATTACAATAAAGTGTCTTGTTATTGGTTGAGTTATTTTGGGGTTTTGGATAAGAAGCATGAAAAGTAAATGGCAATGAAGATAAACTAACAACTATAAAAGGTTCTTGGCAAGGTATGAAAATTAGAAGTCCTATCCTAGTTATCCTTCTCAATTGTGATGAAAATTGTTCATTGCTACCACTTAGTTAACCCTTACTAAATAAAGGAAAGTCAAGTGGATGAATTGACTTGAGCCACAAGTCCTAGCCAACTCCCAAGGAATGACTAGCTTTAGTGCACTCTAAACCAATTAGCAATCTCTCCAATTACCAATCAACAAAGGAATTAGATAACTCAAGTGTCACTAATTACTCTACCTAGGCCAAGAGGAACAAAATCTACACTAAAACTAAAAGAGACATTTCAACAAACACATAGAGTGCAATAGAAGTAATCATTATTAAATGCAAGAATTAAAGGAATCTACAACTACAAAAACAAGAGATCAACAATAGAAAAGCAAAGAAGAACAATTATTATGAATTACCTCTTATTGAATTGAAAGAAAATGGAAGGAACAATAGTAGATCTACAACAAAATACAAGAACAACATAAAGGAAATTACAACCAAAGAATGGAAGAAGAATGAATCTAACAACAAGGAATTGAGATGTAGAAGTAGAAGAAAGCAAATATTAAAACTTAGATCTAAGAACTAATCCTAATCCTATTCCTAATTCTAGAGAGAAGTGAGAGCTTCTCTCTCTAGAAACTAGTTCTAAAACTAAACTATGACTAGTGGTAACTAACATGTGTTTCCCCCTTCAATCCTTGGATTAAATAGCATCAGAAATGAGTTGGATTGGGCCCACAAGGCTTCTAAAATCGCTGGCCACGTTTTGCTTCTAGTGGACTAGGTGGCAGCAACGGCGCGTGCGCGCCCCTGAACGCGAAGCAACATATGGCAAAATTTATATCATTTCGAAGCCCCGGATGTTAGCTTTCCAACCCAACTG
>NC_029781.3:58794945-58795347 GCF_000817695.3 Arachis duranensis
CTGCCCTCCACAAGGGCAGGGCAGCCTCCTGGGAGTGGTTTTTGGGCCAAAATTCAAATTAAAAATTAATTTGAACTCATTTCTTCACCAATCCAAAAGCCCATCCAAATCCCAAAATCCAAGAATAGAAAGTGTATAAATAGGACTTAGTTTGATGTAATTTGGCACTTTGGATTTTTACCTTTTGCTACCTTTATGCTCATTTTTGAATTTTCACTTTTACCTTGGCTTTGCAATTTTACTTTCATCTTGCTTTCGAGCTTCCTTGAGAGACTTGACCGAGAACTAAGAGGATCAAAGGAGAGTCTCCTTCCTCACTTTTCTTGGGCAATTCTACTCTTCTGTTTTCTGAGTATTGGGTGTGTGAAATTGGGGAAATTCTGTCCCAATTCCCATTCAAGC
>NC_029781.3:58795447-58796866 GCF_000817695.3 Arachis duranensis
CTCATGTGAGTTATTATTACTTGATGCGACCCGGTACACTTGCCGGTGAGTTTTGTGTTGGATCGCTTTCCACACATCACATGGTAGCTACAACATGTAGAGGAGGAAACAATAAGAGAAAATGGCATATCAATGATACTTGATGCAAGAGTAAAGTTAAAGCATGAAGAGGATATTGAGCATCAAGATCAAATAAGAATTGACACAAACAAGATTAGTGATACGCATGAAAGCATTTAATTCCATCCTAACTCGATGATGAAGCGGTACAAGAAAAATAACAAAGGGTAATGAATTAGGAAGGAATAAAGCACTTAATCTTGTGTGTTGACAAATATTACAATTAATGTAACAAGTCATGAAGCACCAAAACAAATGCAAGAAATTCTCAATAATTGAGTGAGAGAGTTCAACACTATTATTAAAATGAGAAATTTAGAAAATAAAATGAGAACAAATTATAGAAACAAAATTAAAATGCAAAGAATAAAAGTATGCAAATATAATAGACAAAAGAAAATGGAAGAAAAAAATTTTTTTTTATATTTTTAATTTTTTTATTTTTTTTTAGTATTTTATTTAGTTATTTATTTATTTATTATTATATTTTTTCTCTTTTTTTTATTAAAAAAATTTTTTTTTTATATTAAAAGAGAAAAGAAAATAAATCTTTCAAGAGAGGAAGAAGAAAAAAAATGAGAAAGAAAGAAGAAGAGAAGAGGAAAGAAGGAGAAAGGAGGAGAGAGAAAAGCAGGGTGCAAATCTGCGCGCGCGCACAGCGCGCTTACGCGTGGATGCAGCAGGGACAATCCGCGCACGCGCGCACAGCGCGCTTACGCGTGGATGAGGTTGGGACGATCCGCGCGCGCGCGCACAGCGCGCTTACGCGTGGATGAGCTTGTGCTCCCAGCACAATGCTGGCACAACGCGCGCACAACTCTCTGGTTTTTGTACCAGAAGTTGCAGAAGTACAATGTGCGCGCGCGCGCACAGCGTGCTAGCGCGCCGATGGCCGTTTTTTTATTTTTTTTATTTTTTGCCCAAAAAGCAGAAAAAATGCCCAAGAGCTCCCTATAATGTCCAAAACTCTTCTTTATTCAATCAAATATCAAACAATTCACAAAAATGCAATTTGATTTTAGGATTTATTCATCTACTACTAATGAATACAACATACTAACAACCAATCTTTACCAACAAATCAATATGAAATGAAAATCTACCTACAATGGCAACTCAAATCACTTATTAAACAAAACTAAAAGAGGATGGAAAGAGTTTACCATGGTGGGGTGTCTCCCACCTAGCACTTTTAGTTTAAGTCCTTAAGTTGGACATTTTGAGGAGCTTATTGTCATGGTGGCTTATGTTTGTACTCATCCTTGAATCTCCAAGGATCTTTGCTCCTCAATTGGTTGA
>NC_029781.3:58797906-58799282 GCF_000817695.3 Arachis duranensis
TGGGAGTTCCTTGAGTGTTCAAGCATTGGGATGCTAATTGATTTGTTACCGCATCCAAGGCGGCCATGAAATTTTGCACATCCCTTTTCATCTCTTCTTGTCCTTGAGCAAGAACACTAAGGGTTTCATCCATTAGAGGTTGGGGTGGGTGGAAGGGTTCATTATTTTGGGGGAAGGGTTCATAGTAGGAAGATGGTTCTTCTTGGTAGAGTTGTGGTGGTTCAATGTTTTCCATTCTTTCCACTTGTTGCACAACACACTCCATGGTTGCTTGAAATTGATCCAATGCTTCCTTGAGATGATCCCTTGACTCTTGTTCCTCTTGGATGTCATGAGTAGGATCATAGGGCTCTTGGATTAAAGGACATAAGTATTCTTCCATGGGAGGTTATGGTGGAAAGTAGTATTCATCTTGTGGTTGGAAATTTTCATATGTTGGAGGTGGTTCATCTTGGTAATAATATGGAAGGGGTGGCTCTTGAAAGTGGTGATGTTGGGATGGTGGTAGCTCTATGTGTGGTTCATATGGCTCATATGGTTGTTGGAATGGTGGATATGGATTAGAGTCATATGAGGGTGGTTGGTAAGAAGGGGCTTGTGAGTATGGTTGAGAGTTATGTTGAGGGTATGGATCATAGGCATATGGTGGTGGTTCTTGAAAATCACAAGTAGATTCACCATAGCCATTGGATTGGTATGCATCATAGAATGGCTCTTCTTCATAGTGCATTGGTGGAGGTTGTTGCCAAGAGGATTGACCATATGCCTCCCACCTTTGAGTGTCCCATCCTTGATACACATTCTCATTGAGGTTCTCATCACCTACAACATAATTGTAATCACACTCATAGCCAAAATGAGAATCCATGATAGCAAGAGAGTAGGAAAATAAAATCAAATGAGAAACAAAGAAAACTAACAAAAACTAACAAAGAGACAAAAAGGCAAGCATATGCACAATATTCACATATATACAATAACCAATAACACAACACCATTGCAATTCCCCGGCAACGGCGCCATTTTGACGAACGGATTTTTGACGGTTTAGAATTTCACTAATGAAATATCGTTGTAAAGTATAGTTTCTAAACCAACAATAATCCTCTCATGCAAAAATTTGTTTGTCACTAAAACAAACCCCTAAATTTATAAACCGAAGTATTGAAACCTCGGGTCGTTCTCCCTAGGAATTACAATAAAGTGTCTTGTTATTGGTTGAGTTATTTTGGGGTTTTGGATAAGAAGCATGAAAAGTAAATGGCAATGAAGTTAAACTAACAACTATAAAAGGTTCTTGGCAAGGTATGAAAATTAGAAGTCCTATCCTAGTTATCCTTCTCAATTGTGATGAAAATTGTTCATTGCTACCACTT
>NC_029781.3:58799551-58800026 GCF_000817695.3 Arachis duranensis
GAATTGAGATGTAGAAGTAGAAGAAAGCAAAGATTAAAACCTAGATCTAAGAACTAATCCTAATCCTATTCCTAATTCTAGAGAGAAGTGAGAGCTTCTCTCTCTAGAAACTAGTTCTAAAACTAAACTATGACTAGTGGTAACTAACATGTGTTTCCCCCTTCACTCCTTGGATTAAATAGCATCAGAAATGAGTTGGATTGGGCCCACAAGGCTTCTAAAATCGCTGGCCACGTTTTGCTTCTAGTGGACTAGGTGGCAGCAACGGCGCGTGCGCGCAAAGTGCGCGTGCGCGCCCTTGAACGCGAAGCAACATATGGCAAAATTTATATCATTTCGAAGCCCCGGATGTTAGCTTTCCAACCCAACGAGAACCGCATCATTTGGACCTCTGTAGCTCAAGTTATGGTCGTTTAAGTGCAAAGAGGTCGGCTTGACAGCTTTCCGGTTCTTTCATTTCTTCATGAGTTCTCCA
>NC_029781.3:58800337-58801294 GCF_000817695.3 Arachis duranensis
GGCACCACACTGGCGTTAAACGCCAGAAATGGGCACCAGCCCGGCGTTTAACGCCAGAATTGGCTAAAAACGCAATTTTGCATGCCATTTGGTGCAGGGATGACTTTTCCTTGGCACCTCAGGATCTGTGGACCCCACAGGATCCCCACCTACCCTACCACTCTCTCTCTCTCTTCTTCACCCATTCACCAATCACCTCAACACCTCTTCCCCAAAAACCCTTCACCTATCAAATCCCACCTTTCTCTTCACCACTCACATCCATCCTTCATAAAACCTCACCTACCTCACCATTCAAATTCAAACCACTTTCCCACCCAAACCCACCCATACATGACCGAACCATGAGCCCCCCTCTCCTATATAAACCCATCTTCACTCCTTCATTTTCACACAACCTAAACACCACTTCTTCCCCTTTTTGGCTGAACACAAAGCCATTCCCTTCTTCCTCGTTTCTTCTTCTTCTACTCTCTTCTTTCTTCTTTTGCTCGAGGATGAGCAAACATTTTAAGTTTGGTGTGGTAAAAGCATTGCTTTTTGTTTTTCCATAACCATTTATGGCATCTAACGCCGGAGAAACCTCTAGAAAGAAGAAAGGGAGGACAAAAGCTTCCGCCTCCGAGTCATAGGAGATGGAGAGATTCATCTCAAGGGTCAATAACTCAGTAGTAGAGCATTTGACTACACATCAAGAGAGCCCACTCATGGACCTCAACAAGAGCATGAGGAATTTCCTCATCAAAAAATCCTTGAGATACCTCAAGGGAAGGGTCAACTTTGATCAAAGGTTGGACCAAGTCCTCATAAACATTTATGAAGAGGGCGCTCAATGGAAGAGAAACTCAAGAGAGAAGCCGGTTCAACTGAGAAGGCATGACCTCAAGCCCATCACTAAGAAAAGGATGGAGCAAACAAGAGACCCCTCTCATCATGAAATCCCTGAGATGCCTCAAG
>NC_029781.3:58801600-58810120 GCF_000817695.3 Arachis duranensis
GGAAAAAGGAGACATGTTACTGAGGATTTGAAAAATCATTAAAATGATTCTTGAAGCAAGAAAAAGCAGTGAATACAAAAAAAAATTTCGAAAAAAAGAGAAAGAAAAAGAAAAAAAAAAGATAGAGAAAAAGAAAGAAATAAAGTTGTGATCCAAGGCAAAAAGAGTGTGCTTAAGAACCCTGGACACCTCTAATTGGGGACTCTAGCAAAGCTGAGTCACAATCTGAAAAGGTTCACCCAGTTATGTGTCTGTGGCATGTATGTATCCGGCGGTAATACTGGAAGACAGAGTGCTTTGGGCCACGGCCAAAACTCAATAAGTAGCTGTGTTCAAGAATCATCATACTTAATTAAGAGAATCAATGACACTATCTGGATTTTGAGTTCCTAAAGAAGCCTATCATTCTGAATTTCAAAGGATAAAGTGAGATGCCAAAACTGTTCGGAGGCAAAAAGCTACTAGTCCCGCTCATCTAATTGGAGCTAAGTTTCATTGATAGCATGGTATCATAAAGCTTCCTGGATCTTGAAGCTTTTCAGGATGAGTGCACTGCATTCTTCAGTGAGAAATACTTTTTCAGTTTCTCTCCAATCCTTCTTATGACTTAAGATCTCTTTCATGAACTTAGCATAAGAAGGTATTTGCTCAAGTGCCTCTTGATGAGCGGATAATTTGTACGCTTTTTGGCATTGTTTTTAGTATGTTTTTAGTATGATCTAGTTAGTTTTTAGTATATTTTTATTAGTTTTTTAGTTAAAATTCACTTTTCTGGACTTTACTATGAGTTTGTGTGTTTTTCTGTGATTTTAGGTATTTTCTGGCTGAAATTGAGGGACCTGAGCAAAAATCTGATTCAGAGACTAAAAAGGACTGCAGATGCTGTTGGATTCTGACCTCCCTGCACTCGAAGTGGATTTTCGGGAGCTACAGAAGCCCAATTGGCGCGCTCTCAATGGCGTTGGAAAGTAGACATCCTGGGGTTTCCAGCAATATATGATAGTCCGTACTTTGCCCAAGATTTGATGGCCCAAACCGGCGTTCAAAGTCACCCTCAGAATTCCCAGCGTTAAACGCCGGAACTGGCACAAGAACTGGAGTTAAACGCCCAAACTGGCACCAAAGCTGGCGTTTAACTCCAGGAAGAGTCTCTACACGAAAATGCTTCAATGCTCAGCCCAAGCACACACCAAGTGGGCCCGGAAGTGGATTTTTATGTCTTTTACTCATCTCTGTACACCCTAGGCTACTAGTTCTCTATAAGTAGGACCTTTTACTATTGTATTGAGATATCGGGGTAGTTATCCTTGTTCTGATGCTATCTTAGATCATTGGGAGGCTGGCCATTTGGCCATGCCTAGACCTTGTTCTTATGTATTTTCAACGGTGGAGTTTCTACACACCATAGATTAAGGTGTGGAGCTCTGCTGTACCTCGAGTATTAATGCAATTACTATTGTTCTTCTATTCAATTCTACTTGTTCTTGTTCTAAGATATCACTTGTTCTTCAACTTGATGAATGTGATGATCCGTGACACTCATCATCATTCTCACCTATGAACGTGTGACTGACAACCACCTCCGTTCTACCTTCGATTGGGTGAATATCTGAGGGCGGGGCGTTAGTGACAGACGTAAAAGAATCACTGGATTCTATTCCGGTCTGATTGAGAACCGACAGATGGATAGCCGTGCCGTGACAGGGTGCGTTGAACATTTCCACTGAGAGGATGGGAGGTAGCCACTGACAACGGTGAAACCCTTGCATAAGCTTGCCATGGAAAGGAGTAAGAAGGATTGGATGAAGACAGTAGGAAAGCAGAGAGACGGAAGGGACAAGCATCTTCATACGCTTATCTGAAATTCCTACCAATGAATTACATAAGTATCTCTATCTTTATCTTTATGTTTTATTCATATATCTCCCATATCCATTTGAGTTTGCCTGACTAAGATTTACAAGGTGACCATAGCTTGCTTCATACCAACAATCTCTGTGGGATCGACCCTTACTTGCGTAAGGTTTATTACTTGGACGACCCAGTACACTTGCTGGTTAGTTGTGCAAAGTTGTAGTGATCACAATTTCGTCCACCACCCAACAATCGCGAGTTTGAAGTGCGTCACAGCCATTCAATCCTTGAATCCTACTCGGAATACCATAGACAAGGTTTAGACTTTCCGGATCCTCAAGAGTGGCCGCCATCAGTTCTAGCTTCTACCACGAAGATTCTGATTAAGGAAGCTAAGAGATGCTCATTCGATCTGATGTAGAACGGAGGTGTTTGTCAGGCACACGTTCATGGATTGAGGAAGGTGATGAGTGTCATGGATCATCACCTCCTTCACAATTAAGCGCGAATGAACATCTTAGATAGGAACACACACACGTTTGAATGGAGAAATAGAAACAATTGCATTAATTCATTGAGACGCTGCAGAGCTCCTCACCCCCAACAATGGAGTTTAGAGACTCATGCCATCAAAGTGTATAAAATTCAGATCTGAAAATGTCATGAGATACAAATTAAGTCTCTAAAAGTTGTTTAAATAGTAAACTAATAACCTAGGTTTACAGAAAATGAGTAAACTATAATAGATAGTGCAGAAATCCATTTATGGGGCCCACTTGGTGTGTGCTGGGGCTGAGACTTAAGCTTCTCACGTGACTGGGCTGTTTTGGGCGTTCAACGCCAGGTTGTAACCTGTTTCTGGCGTTGAACTCCAACTTGTAACTTGTTTCTGGCGCTGGACGCCAGACTGCAACATGGAACTGGCGTTGAACACCAGTTTTCGTTGTTTATCTTCGCGCAAAGTATAGATTATTATATATTGCTGGAAAGCGCTGGATGTCTACTTTCCAACCCAATTGAGAGCGCGTCAATTGGACTTCTGTAGCTCCAAAAATTCCATTTCGAGTGCAGGGAGGTCAGGATCCAACAACATCAGCAGTCTTTTTTCAGCCTAACTCAGATTTTTGCTCAGCTTCCTCAATTTCAGCCAGAAAATACCTGAAATCACAAAAAAACACACAAACTCATAGTAAAGTCCAGAAATATTATTTTTGCCTAAAAACTAATAATATTCTACTAAAAACTAATTAAAACATGCTAAAATCTACATGAAATTACCCCCAAAAAGCGTATAAAATATTCGCTCATCAGAAAGAACCTAAGTTGCTATGCATGAAACCCCATAAATCAGGAATTCTACTTCTATATTATCTTCTTGTTCTTTCATCCATTCTTCCTATGTTTCAGTACTTGCTTAGGGACAAGCAAGCTTTAAGTTTGGTGTTGTGATGCCAAGGCATCGAGGCCAGTTTCACTGACCTTTTCTTTACTGTTTCAGGGTAGTTTCATGCATTTTCTTAGAGAATAAGGCAAGTTTTGAGTGAAAATACACTCACACCTTGATTCAAGCAACTATTGTGAATTTCACATGATTTCATGAGGATTTTGCAAGAATTGAATGAAAAATTGATGATGCATGATCTCATGACTTTGACTAGAGCTTTGATGCACTTTATTTGCTTGATTTCAGGACAAAGGAAGCAAGGAAGCACCACGTTAGTAGCCACGTTAACCTAGTTAACGTGACCACTAACGTGGAATGGGAAAGAGCTTGCAACGTTAATGAGAAAAGTGATCACCAATAACGCCTGCGAAGCCATCATAAGCCCACGTTAATTGCCACGTTAACGTGGTAGTTAACATGGAGACAAAGAAAGCTCCAACGTTAGTGGTAAACATGAACACCACTAACGTTCCAAAATTTGGCAATGAGCCACGTTAAGAGTCACGTTAATTTAGTTAACTTGAACTTTAACATGGAAGAGAGGAACAATGCCAACGTTAGTGACACTCACCTTTGTCACTAATGTTGGATCAAACTAGCATTGCTCACGTTAGTGGTCACGTTAAGACCACTAACATGAAAGTTAACGTGGAGCTAAGATTGATGAGCCAATGGTAGTGACACTCACCTTTGTCACTAACGTTGGATATGGCATTCACTACCACGTTAGTGGCCACGTTAACTTAGTTAACGTGAGCTCTAACGTGGAGAGTAGGGGCACTTGGAGCGTTAGTGACAAAGGTAAGTGTCACTAACGCTCTCGAAGATGATGCATACCCACATTAAGAGCCACGTTAGTTACACTAACGTGAACTCTAACGTAGGGACAAGGGGCACAAGGCAACGTTATTGGGAAAGGTGAGTCCCAATAACGCTTGCGAAGGTTCATAAGGCAATGTGAGTGGTCACGTTAGTGCCACTAACATTGGAGTTAACGTGGCTATATGGGGTTGGAACGTTAGTGAAAAAGATGATTGCCACTAATGTTCTCGAACCCACAATCTCACTTAACGTTAACATCACTAACGCCCATGCCTAACTCACTTTTCTGCAAATTGAGCCCACTAAAGATTGTAACTGCTTCAACTCAAGATCTAAGGCCCACACCTAGGACTTGGAAAACTCACTAGAAGATCATGAAGAGTAGTATATATAGGAGTAGTTTTGAACTATAGACAAGCTTGGCACTTCGGAGAACTACCCTCTGTATATTTACTTTTCTGCACTTTTAGCTAAGCATGTATTATTTTCTACCATTTTCCATTTCTAGAGCTATGAACAACTATACCCCTTTCATTGGGTTAGGGAGCTCTGTTGTAATTTGATGGATCAATTATAGTTTTCATTCTTCTTCTTCTTTCTTCTCTTTTGATTTACTAGAAAGCTTTCGATCTTAATTCAATTGGTTAGTTGTCTTGGAAAAGAAACTCTCCATAATTGGATCTCCTTTGAGCTTTGGAAAAGGGATGAGGAGATCATGATAGAAATGCTTTCTCATGTTGGACCAAATTGGGGTCTGGGCAGATATAGTGACATGTAATCTTCCCAACACTTTGATTTGGAAATACATGTGGTATAATCAGTGACCACACTTCATCTCTTCCCATGAGCAATTAAATCAAGGAATTGTGCAATTGTTCAAGCTTAGAGAGATTGGGTTGCCAAGGAATTGGAACCCAATCACCTAATATTGCCAAGGAGATCAATAGATGCTTTGATTGAGGAAGAGATGAAATTGAATTTGATCTGGAGAATACAACATCTCCTGAGCCCAATGAATTCCCCATTTCTAATCTTACCCATTCTCTTTACTTTCTGTCATTTATTTCCATGCTCATTCCCCCAAATCCCAATCTAAGATTCTGCACTTTATTTTCTGCTATTTACTTTCCCGCCATTTAATTTTCTACAATTCTCAAACTACATTCTGTTTAGCTCAACTAGCATACTCTTCCAACTAAAGTTGCTTGACCAATCAATCCCTGTGGGATTCGACCTCACTCTATTGTGAGTTTTTACTTGACGATAATTCGGTATACTTGCCGAAAGGAAATTTGTTGTGAGACAAGTTTTCGTATGAGCGGATCTATGGTGGATTGAAATTGATTGGATCCCAATTCCTTGGCAATCCAATCTCTCTAATCACAATCAATCTCGCCAATTCCTTGATCCAATTGTCATGAGAAGAGGTGAAGTGCATGTCTCTCATCCATAAGCCACACATACATCTCAATATCTCAATTCCTCCCAAATGGAATTGATCAACAGAGCTGTGAAAAACAGAGCTTCATTTTTAATTTCCATGATTCCCCTTTCGAGGCTCACATGGAAATTCACAGATCCAAACCCCCTTCCGAAGTGAATGGATCTCAATCAAAACAGAATTTATTTCTTAGCTATCCAAATGAATTGAGAAGAAGAAGATGTTCACTTAATCATGTGAATTAAGATAGAGATCCTCCCCCTAATGATTGGGTTCAATGGATCATAGCTCTAAGAACATTAGCAGAAAATGTAAATTGCAGGAAAGTAAATTAAGCTCAATAGGAACAAAAATATAAAAGCGCCAGAATGGAAATTGTAGAAGAGAATTATAGAATTGAAATTGCATTGAAATAAAACTAAATTCAGTACAAAAGAAATGTAAAGTGCAAAGACGAAAAAGTGTATTAAGAGAGTCTTCTATTCTACTCCTACTCCTACTCCTACTGTTGCCTACTACTAATGCAGCCTACTAACTAACTGTGAACATGCCACCTAATGAAATGAAATTGATGCCTTTATATAGGCTTTCCTAAATTACAAATTGAAATGAAATTCAAAACAAATTAAAATTAAAATGAAATTCTTATTCTAACTGTTTCTTGTGCCTTTAAGTGATGTCAATGGGCTCTGCTTGCTTTGAAGTGAAATTGGGCTAGGAATGAATTAATTGAACCAGAAATGCACTTCCAAGTGAGCGTAGCGTTCATTTAGAGAATGGAGCATTCGGGCACCCATGTGTACGCGTGCTATACGCTTCCGGGTCCCTAGTACTTTGTCTCATCGACGCGTATAAAATTCAGATCTAAAAATGTCATGAGATACAAAATAAGTCTCTAAAAGTTGTTTAAATACTAAACTAGTAACCTAGGTTTACAGAGAATGAGTAAACTAAGATAATTGGTGCAGAAATCCACTTCTGGGGCCCACTTGGTGTGTGCTGGGGTTGAGACTTAAGCTTCTCACGTGTCTAGGCTGTTTTTGGAGTTGAACACCAGGTTATAACATGTTTTTGGCATTGAACTCCAACTTGTAACCTGTTTCTGGCGTTGGACGCCAGACTGCAACATGGAACTGGCGTTGAATGCCAGTTTATATCATCTATCTTCGCGCAAAGTATGGACTATTATATATTGCTGGAAAGCCCTAGATGTCTACTTTCCAACCCAATTTAGATCGCGCCAATTGAACTTCTGTAGCTCCAAAAAATGTATTCCAAGTGCAGGGAGGTCAGAATCCAACAGCATCAGTAGTCCTTTTTCAGCCTAAATCAGATTTTTGCTCAGCTTCCTCAATTTCAGCCAAAAAATACCTGAAATCATAGAAAAACACAAAAACTCATAGTAAAGTCCAAAAATATGATTTTTTCTTAAAAACTAATAAAATTCTATTAAAAACTAATAAAAACATACTAAAATATATATGAAATTACCCCCAAAAAGCGTATAAAATATCCGCTCATCACAACACCAAACTTAAACTGTTGCTTGTCCTCAAGCAACTAGATAAATAAAAGAGGATAAAAAGAAGTCAAGAAGCAATAATATCTCAGGGTTTTAAGTGAAGCTCAGATTCTAATTAGATGAGCGGGGCTAGTAGCTTTTTGCTTCCAAACAGTTTTGGCATCTCACTTTATCCTTTGAAATTCAGAATGATTAGCATCCATAGGAACTCATAATTCAGATAGTATTATTGATTCTCCTAGTTTAGTATGTTGATTCTTGAACACAGCTACTTTATGAGTCTTGGTCGTGGCCCTAAGCACTTTGTTTTCCAGTATTACCACCGGATACATAAATGTCACAGACACAAAACTGGGTGAACCTTTTCAGATTGTGACTTAGCTTTGCTCAAGTCCCCAATTAGAGGTGTCCGGAGTTCTTAAGCACAATCTTTTGCTTTGGATCACGACTTTAACCACTCAGTCTCAAGCTTTTCACTTGGACCTGCATGCCACAAGCACATGGTTAGGGACAGCTTGATTTAGCCGCTTTGGCCTGGATTTATTTCCTTGGGCCCTCCTATCCATTGATGCTCAAAGCCTTGGATCCTTTTCACCCTTGCCTTTTGGTTTAAAGGGCTATTGGCTTTTTCTACCTCTTTTGCTTGCTTTTTTTTTCGCAAATTACTGACTTTTCATTTTTTTTGTAAGCTTGTTTTTCACTGCTTTTTCTTGCTTCAAGAATCAAATTGCATCTTTATTCTAAAAATCTACAATTTTATTCATGTTTGATGATGATGAGAAAAATAAATTATAGCTTAATTGGAGATAAAATCAAAATAGAGATACTAATTACTACTACTAATATATAACTTCTAAGGTAAACTCATAATAAGAACAGTTATCACAGAGTTAAGTCAAAGATTAGGACTCAACAACCTTTATTTTGGGAAGTGGGTGTTCCTCTAGTCTGTGGGATGCTTGATCATTCAAGAGATAATTTTTGACGCTTCAGTTTCTTCAAGTCAATCCTTGCTCTTCCTGTTCCCTTAGGTGCCATGATCTTGATGAGTTTTAGCTCAGTGATCATGGCAAATCACACCAAACTTAGAGGTTTGCTTGTCCTCAAGCAAAAGAAAGGATAGGAGAGGAATAGAAGGAGAGGAAATTTCGAAATTCAAAAGATATGATGAGTTGGAAAAGATTTGAAAAAGAGTTGGATTGGAAAAAGATTTTTGTTTATGGATTAAGATACATTTGATATTTTTGAAAAAAAGATTTTGGAAATTAGGATAAAACTTTTTTTTTTTTTGAGATTGAAGGATGACATTTTGAACATGTTTATGCAAAAAATCATGAATTGAAACATAAAAAAATTAGAAAATTTGTGAAGAAAAACAAATTTTACCTCCTCCCCACCATCCTGGCGTTAAACGCCCAAACGCTGCATGTTTTGGGC
>NC_029781.3:58810150-58812032 GCF_000817695.3 Arachis duranensis
GCTGTAATTCTGGCGTTAAACGCCCAGAATGAGCTTCTTTCTGGCATTTAACGCCTAGATGGCTATCCTTACTGGCGTTGAACGCCCAGTGGATGCTTCTTTTGGGCGTTCAACGCCCAAAATATTTCTCACTGGCTTTTTCACGCCAGTGAGCTTCCAAATTCTCCTGTAACTCTGTAAACTCAAGCAATTGCTATTCTACCTTGAAGATAACTGAGATATACCTGTAAAAATTAATTAATTTAATAAATAAACTTCGTAACTGACTGGGTTGCCTCCCAGTAAGCGCTTCTTTATTGTCTTTAGCTGGACTATTACTGAGTTTTAATCAAGCCTCAGTTTTGAGCATTCTAGCTCAAAATTACTTTCAAGATAATGTTTAACTCTCTGTCCATTAACAATGAACTTTTTGTTAGAATCATTATCCTGAAGCTCTATGTATCCATATGGTGACACACTTGTAATCACATATGGTCCTCTCCACCGGGATTTCAATTTGCTGGGGAATAATCTGAGCCTAGAATTAAATAGCAGAACTTTCTGTCCAGGCTCAAAGACCCTGGATTACAGTTTCTTATCATGCCATCTTTTTGCTTTCTCTTTGTAAATTTTTGCATTCTCGAAAGCATTGAGTCTAAATTCCTCTAGCTCATTTAACTGGAGCAATCGTTTTTCCTCAGCTAACTAGGCATCAAGGTTTAGGAATCGAGTTGCCCTGTAGGCCTTATGTTCCAGTTCCACTGGCAAGTGACATGCCTTTCCATACACAAGCTGGTATGGAGAGGTCCCTATAGGGGTCTTGAATGCTGTTCTGTATGCCCACAGAGCATCATCCAAGCTTCTTGCCCAATCCTTTCTACGGTTAATCATAGTCTATTCCAGGATTCTTTTAAGTTCTCTAGTAGAGACTTCAGCTTGCCCATTTGTCTATGGATGATATGGAGTGGCTACCCTGTGGCTAACTCCAAAACGAACCAAAGCAGAGTAAAGCTGTTTATTGCAGAAATGAGTGCCCCCATCACTGATTAGTACTCTAGGGGTGCCAAATCTGCTGAAGATGTGTTTCTAGAGGAATTTTAACACTATCTTAGTGTCATTAGTGGGTGTTTGATGAGCGGATAATTTATACGCTTTTTGGCATTGATTTTAGTATGTTTTTAGTATGTTTTAGTTAGTTTTTATTATATTTTTATTAGTTTTTAGTTAAAATTCACTTTTCTGGACTTTACTATGAGTTTTTGTGTTTTTCTGTGATTTCAGGTATTTTTTGGTTGAAATTGAGGGACCTGAGCAAAAATCTGATTCAGAGGCTGAAAAGGACTGCAGATGCTGTTGGATTCTGACCTCCCTGCACTCGAAGTGGATTTTCTGGAGCTACAAAAGCCCAATTGGCACGATCTCAACTGCGTTAGAAAGTAGACATTCTGGGATTTCCAACAATGTATAATAGTTTATACTTTGCTCGAGATTTGATGGCCCAAACAGGCATTCGCAGTCAGCTCAAGAATTCTGGCGCAAAACGCCGGAACTGGCATAAAAGCTGGCGTTTAACTCCAAGAAGAGTCTCTACACGAAAATGCTTCAATGCTCAGCCCAAGCCCACACCAAGTGGGCTCAGAAGTGGATTTTTATGTCATTTACTCATCTTTGTAAACCCTAAGCTACTAGTTCTCTACAAATAGGACCTTTTGCTATTGTATTAGACATCTTGGTAGCTATCTTTGAGTAGTCTTATGCTATCATAGATCATGGGGGCTGGCCTCTCGGCCATGCCTAGACCTTGTTCTTATGTATTTTCAATGGTGGAGTTTCTACACACCATAGATTAAGGTGTGGAGCTCTGCTGTACCTTGAGTATTAATGCAATTACTATTGTTCTTCT
>NC_029781.3:58813453-58814462 GCF_000817695.3 Arachis duranensis
AACATTTCAAGTATGTTGCCTTTTCTGTTGAGAAAGGTTTAATGTTTGAATCATATCTTTTCTTGTTAGCCAAGTCATTGATTTTAAAAATCAAATCTTTTTAAATTATTTTTCCAAATCATATCTTTTTAAAACTATATCTTTTCAATCACATCTTTTTAATCACATCTTTTTCAAAATAAGTTTTCAACCATTTATTTTTGATTTCTAATTTCAAAATCTTTTTCAAAAATCACTTTACTTCTTTCTCAATCTTAGTTTTTGAAAATCATCAATCAATTTTCAAAATGTTTTTAAAATCTTTTTAATTTATTTTCGAAAATTTCTTCCCCTCTTCTCACATCCTTCTATTTATGGACTAACATGAACAATTCGAACTCTATCTTTCTAAGTTTGAATTCTTCTACCTCTTCCTTCTATTTTTCTTTTCCTCTGACACCTCAAGGAATCTCTATACTGTGACATAGAGGATTCCATATTTTCTTGTTTTCTTCTCTTTTATATGAGCAGGAGCAAAGACAAAAGCATTCTTGTTGAGGCTGACCCTGAACCTGAAAGGACCTTGAAGCGAAAGCTAAGAGAAGCTAAAGCACAATTCTCTGTAGAGGACCTAACAGAAATCTTCAAAGAAGAAGACATGTCAGCCGAAAACAACAACAATGCCAACAATGCAAGGAAGGTGCTGGGTGACTTTACTACACCTACTCCCGACTTCTATGGGAGAAGCATCTCTATCCCTGCCATTTGAGCAAACAACTTTGAGCTTAAGCCTCAATTAGTTTCTCTAATGCAACAGAATTACAAGTTCCATGGACTTCCATTGGAAGATCCTCATCAGTTTTTAGCTGAATTCTTGTAAATCTGTGACACTGTCAAGACCAATGGTGTTGACCCTGAGGTCTACAGACTTATGCTATTCCCTTTTGTTGTAAGAGACAAAGCTAGGATATGGTTGGACTCACAACCTAAAGAAAGCCTGAACTCTTGGGAAAAGCTAGTCAATGCCTTC
>NC_029781.3:58814575-58814897 GCF_000817695.3 Arachis duranensis
ATCCCTCTATGAAGCTTGGGAAAGATACAAACAATTGATCAGAAAGTGTCCTTCTGGCATGCTTTCTGAATGGAGCATCATAGGTATCTTCTATGATTGTCTGTCTGAACTGTCCAAGATGTCATTGGATAGCTCTGCTGGAGGATCTTTTCATCTGAAGAAGACACCTGAAGAAGCTCAAGAACTCATTGAAATGGTTGCAAATAACCAATTCATGTACACTTCTGAAAGGAATCCTGTAAACAATGGGACGAATCAGAAGAAAGGAGTTCTTGAGATTGATACTCTGAATGCCATATTGGCTCAGAATAAAATATTGACT
>NC_029781.3:58814938-58817413 GCF_000817695.3 Arachis duranensis
AATGGAAGAGGTGAATTACATGGGAGAACCCTATGGAAACACCTATAATCCTTCATGGAGAAATCATCCAAATCTCTCATGGAAGGATCAACAGAGACCTCAATAAGGTTTCAACAACAATAATGGTGGAAGAAACAGGTTTGGCAATGGCAAGCCTTTTCCATCATCTTCTCGGCAACAGACAGAGAATTCTAAGCAGAGCCACTCTGACTTAGCAACCATGGTCTCTGATCTAGTCAAAACCACTTAAAGTTTCATGACTGAAACAAGGTCCTCCATTAGAAACTTGGAGGCACAAGTGGGTCAGCTGAGTAAGAAAGTTACTGAACTCCCTCCTAGTACTATTCCAAGCAATACAGAAGAGAGTCCAAAAGGAGAGTGTAAGGCCATCAACATGGCCGAACTTGGAGAGGAGAAAGAGGCAATGAGTGCCACTGAAGAAGACCTCAATGGACGTCCACTGGCCTCCAATGAGTTCCCTAATGAGGAACCATGGGAATCTGAGGCTCACACTGAGACCATAGAGATTCTATTGGATTTACTTCTGCCATTCATGAGCTCTGATGAGTATTCTTCCTCTGAAGAAGATGAAGATGTCACTAAAGAGCAAGTTGCTAAGTACCTTGGAGCAATCATGAAGCTAAATGACAATTTATTTGGTAATGAGACTTGGGAGGATGAACCCCCTTTGCTCACCAAAGAACTAGATAACTTGACTAGGCAGAAATTACCTCAAAAGAGACAGGACCTGGGAAGTTCTCAATACCTTGTACAGTAGGCACCATGACCTTTGAAAAGGCTCTGTCTGACCTAGGGTCAAGCATAAACCTCATGCCTCTCTCTGTAATAGAGAAGCCAGGGATCTTTGAGGTGCAAGCTACAAGAATCTCACTAGAGATGGCAGACAATTCAAGAAAACAAGCTTATGGACTTGTAGAGGATATTCTGGTAAAAGTTGAAGACCATTACATCCCTGCTGATTTCATAGTCCTAGAGACTGGGAAGTACATGGATGAATCTATCATCCTTGGCAAACCCTTCTTAGCCACAGCAAAGGCTGTGATTAATGTTGACAGAGGAGAATTGATCATTCAAGTGAATGAAGAATCCTTCATGTTTAAGGCTCAAGGATACCCCTCTGTAACCATAGAGAGGAAGCATGATGAGCTTACCTCAAAACAGGGTCAAATAGAGCTCCCACAGTCAAACTCTAAGTTTGGTGTTAGGAGGCCACAACCAACTTCTAAGTTTGGTGTTGAACCCCCACATTCAAACTCTAAGTTTGGTGTTAGGAGGTTCCAACATTGCTCTGAGTATCTGTGAGGCTCCATGGGAGCCCACTATCAAGCTACTGACATTAAAGAAGCACTTGTTGGGAGGCAACCCAATGTTAT
Source organism: Arachis duranensis (assembly GCF_000817695.3). Taxonomy (NCBI): domain Eukaryota; kingdom Viridiplantae; phylum Streptophyta; class Magnoliopsida; order Fabales; family Fabaceae; genus Arachis; species Arachis duranensis. The sequence continues at coordinate 58,816,333 of NC_029781.3, forward strand.
ATTTATCTATTTTCCTTTGTTATTTTATGTTTTTTTTCGGTTGATGATCATGGGAAGTCACAAAAATCAATTGAAAAAGCAAAAACAGCATGAAAAACAGAAAGAAAAATAGCACACCCTTGAGGAAAACTTGTTGGTTTTTAAATGCCAGTAAGGGCAGCAAATGGGCGTTTAACGCCCAGTCTGGCACCATTCTGGGCGTTTAACGCCAGAAAGGGGCACCAGACTGGCGTTAAACGTCAGGAAAGGGCAAGAAGCTGGCGTTAAACACCAAAAATGGGCACCAGCCCGGCGTTTAACACCAGAATTGGCATAAGGGAGCATTTTTGCTCGCCACTTGGTGCAGGGATGAATTTTCCTTGACACCTCTGGATCTGTGGACCCCACAGGATCCCCACCTACCCCACCACTCTCTCTCCTCTTCACCAATCACCTTAACACCTCTTCCCCCAAAACCCTTCACCTATCAAATCCCACTATTCTCTTCACCACTCACATCCATCCTTCATAAAACCCCACATACCTCACCATTCAAATTCAAACCACATTCCCTCCCAAACCCACCCACCATGACCGAACCTTTCCCGTCTCTCCACCCCTATATAAACCCATCTTCACTCCTTCATTTTCATACAACCTACACACTACTTCTCCCCCTTGGCCGAAAAACAAAGCCACCTCCATCTCCTCTATTTCTTCTTCTTCTACTCTCTTCTTTCTTCTTTTGCTCGAGGACGAGAAAATCTTCTAAGTTTGGTGTGGTAAAAGCATTACCTTTTGTTTTTCCATAACCATTTATGGCATCTAAGGCCGGAGAAACCTCAAGAAAGAGGAAAGGGAAGGCAAAAGCTTCCACCTCCGAGTCATGGGAGATGGAGAGATTCATCCCAAGGGTGCATCAAGACCACTTCTATGAAGTTGTGGCCATGAAGAAGGTGATCCCCGAGGTCCCTTTCAAACTCAAAAAGAGTGAATATCCGAATATCCGACATGAGATCCAAAGAAGAGGTTGGGAAGTTCTTACAAACCCCATTCAACAAGTCGGAATCTTAATGGTTCAAGAGTTCTATGCCAATGCATG
>NC_029781.3:58817578-58830651 GCF_000817695.3 Arachis duranensis
GCTCAATGGAAGAGAGATTCAAGAGGGAAGCCGGTTCAACTGAGAAGGCATGACCTCAAGCCCGTGGCTAGGGGATGGTTGGAGTTTATCCAACGCTCAATCATTCCCACTAGCAACCGGTCTGAAGTTACTATAGAATGGGCCATCATGATTCATAGCATCATGATTAGAGAGAAAATAGAAGTTCATGAGGTTATATCCCAAGAACTTTATAAGGTGGCGGACAAGTCCTCTTACTTGGCAAGGTTAGCCTTCCCTCATCTCATTTGTCACCTCTGTTATTCAGTCGGAATTGACATAGAGCGAGACACCCTCATGGATGAGGACAAGCCCATCACTAAGAAAAGGATGGAGCAAACAAGAGATCCCACTTATCATGAAATCCCTGAGATGCCTCAAGGGATGCACTTTTCTCCACAAAACTATTGGGAGCAAATCAACACCTCCCTAGGAGAATTGAGTTCCAACATGGGACAACTAAGGGTGGAGCACCAAGAACATTCTATTCTCCTCCATGAAATTAGAGAAGATCAAAGAGTCATGAGAGAGGAGCAACAAAGGCAAGGAAGAGATATTGAGGAGCTCAAGCACTCCATAAGATCTTCAAGAGGAAGAACAAGCCGCCATCACTAAGGTGGACCCGTTCTTTAATCTCCTTGTTCTTTATTTTCCCGTTTTTCGAATTTTTATGCTTATGTTCATCATCTATGTTTGTGTCTTATGATCATTAGTGTCTTAGTGTCTATGCCTTAAAGTTATGAATGTCCTATGAATCCATCACCTTTCTTAAATGAAAAATGTTCTTAATTGGAAAAGGGAAGAACTGCATGAATTTTGAATTTTATAACAGATTAATTATTTTGATGAGGTGGCAATACTTTAACTTCTGAATATATGCTTGAACAGTGCATATGTCTTTTGAATTTGTTGTTCATGAATGTTGGCTCTTGAAAGAATGATGAAAAAGGAGACATGTTACTGAGGATCTGAAAAATCATAAAAATGATTCTTGAAGCAAGAAAAAGAAGTGAATTCAAAAAAAAGATAGTACATGCAAAAAAAAAAGAGAGAAAAAGAAATAATAAAGTTGTCAAAGGCAAAAAGAGTGTGCTTAAGAACCCTGGACACCTCTAATTGGGGACTCTAGCAAAGCTGAGTCACAATCTGAAAAGGTTCACCCAGTTATGTGTCTCTGGCATGTATGTATCCGGTGGTAATACTGGAAGACAGAGTGCTTTGGGCCACGGCCAAGACTCATAAAGTATCTTTGTTCAAAAATCATCATACTTAACTAGGAGAATCCATAACACTATCTGGATTCTGAGTTCCTAGAGAAGCCAATCATTCTGAATTTCAAAGGATAAAGTGAGATGCCAAAACTGTTCAGAGGCAAAAAGCTAAGGCCCCGCTCATCTAATTAATACTGATCTTCATAGATGTTTTTGGAATTCATTGCATATTCTCTTCTTTTTATCTTATTTGATTTTCAGTTTCTTGGGGACAAGCAACAATTTAAGTTTGGTGTTGTGATGAGCGGATAATTTATACGCTTTTTGGCATTGCTTTTAGTATGTTTTTAGTATGTTTTAGTTACTTTTTATTATATTTTTATTAGTTTTTAGTTAAAATTCACTTTTCTGGACTTTATTATGAGTTTGTGTGTTTTTCTGTGATTTCAGGTATTTTTCTGGCGAAAATTGAGGGACCTGAGCAAAAATCTGATTCAGAGGCTGAAAAGGACTGCAGATGCTGTTGGATTCTGACCTCCCTGCACTCGAAGTGGATTTACCGGAGCTACAGATACCCAGTTGGCGCGCTCTCAACTGCGTTAGGAAGTAGACATCCTGGACTTTCCAGCAATGTATAATAGTCCATACTTTGCCCGAGATTTGATGACCTAAACATGCGTTCCAAGTCAGCTCAAGAATTCTGGCGTAAAACGCCGGAACTGGCACAAAAGCTGGCATTTAACTCGAAGAAGAGTCTCTACACGAAAATGCTTCAATGCTCAGCCCAAGCACACAGCAAGTGGGCTCGAAAGTGGATTTTTATGTCATTTACTCATCTTTGTAAACCCTAAGCTACTAGTTCTCTACAAATAGGACCTTTTGCTATTGTATTAGACATCTTGGTAGCTATCTTTGAGTAGTCTTATGCTATCTTAGATCATGGGGGCTGGCCTCTCGGCCATGCCTAGACCTTGTTCTTATGTATTATCAACGGTGGAGTTTCTACACACCATAGATTAAGGTGTGGAGCTCTGCTGTACCTCGAGTATTAATGCAATTACTATTGTTCTTCTATTCAATTCAGCTTATTCTTGTTCTAAGATATCACTTGTTCCTCAACTTGATGAATGTGATGATCCGTGACACTCATCATCATTCTCACCTATGAACGTATGCCTGACAACCACCTCCGTTCTACCCTAGATTGAGTGGATATCTCTTGGGTTCCTTAATCAGAATTTTCGTGGTATAAGCTAGAATTGATGACTGCATTCAAGAGAATCTGGAAGGTCTAAACCTTGTCTGTGGTATTCTGAGTAGGATTCAAGGATTGAATGACTGTGACGAGCTTCAAACTCACGATTGTGGGGCGTTAGTGACAGACGCAAAAGAATCACTAGATTCTATTCCGACATGATCAAGAACCGACAGCTGAATAGCCGTGCTGTGACAGAGCGCGTTGAACATTTTCACTGAGAGGACGAGACTGTAGCCATTGACAACGGTGATGCCCAACATATAGCTTGCCATGGAAAGGAGTGAGAAGGATTGGATGAAGACAGTAGGAAAGCAGAGAGACGGAAGGGACAAAGCATCTCCATACGCTTATCTGAAATTCTCACCAATGAATTGCATAAGTATCTCTATCTTTATTTTATGCTTTATTCATAAATCATTCATAACCATTTGAATCTGCCTGTCTGAGATTTACAAGATGACCATAGCTTGCTTCATACCAACAATCTCCGTGGGATTGACCCTTACTCGCGTAAGGTTTATTACTTGGATGACCTAGTGCACTTGCTGGTTAGTTGTGCGAATTTGTGATAAAGAGTTGAGATTTCAATTGAGCGTACCGTGTTAATGGCGCCATTGATGATCACAATTTTGTGCTCCAGTGTTGCAATAGCTTCCACCCATTTGGATACATAATCCACTGCCACCAGAGTATAAGTGTTTGAGTATGATGGTGGGAAAGGCCCCATGAAGTCAATACCCCCTACATCAAACAACTCAATCTCCAAAATCCCTTGTTGAGGCATGGCATAACTGTGAGGCAGATTACCAGATCTTTGGCAATTGTCACAATTGAGTACAAACACTCGGGAATCTTTATAGAGAGTAGGCCAGTAGAAGCCACATTGGAGGACTCTTTTGGCTGTTCGCTCACTTCCAAAATGTCCTCCATATTGTGATCCATGGCAATGCCATAGGATCTTCTACGCTTCTTCTTTAGGCACACATCTACGGATTACTCCGTCTGCATATCTCTTGAAGAGATACGGCTCATCCCAAAGATAATACTTTGCATCCGTGATCAGCTTCTTTGATTGCTGCCTACTGTATTCTTTGGGTATGAATCTCACTGCCTTGTAGTTCGCAATGTCTGCAAACCATGGCACTTCCTGGATGGCAAAGAGTTGCTCATCCGAAAAGTTTTCAGAGATCTCAGTAAGAGGGAGGGACGCCCCTTCTACTGGTTCTATTCGGGACAAGTGATCTGCTACTTGATTCTCTGTCCCTTTTTCTGTCTCTTATTTCTATATCAAACTCTTGCAGAAGCAACACCCATCTTATGAGTCTAGGTTTTAAATCCTGCTTTGTGAGTAGGTATTTAAGAGCAGCATGGTTAGTGTACACAATCACTTTTGGTCCTACTAAATAGGATTTGAACATGTCAATGGCGTAATCCACTGCAAGTAGCTCTTTTTCTGTGGTTGTGTAGTTCTTCTGTGCGTCATTTAAAATACGACTGGCATAGTAAATGACGTGCAGAAGCTTGTCATGTCTTTGTCCCGATACTGCACCAATGGCATGATCACTGGCATCACACATCAATTCAAAAGGTAATGTCCAGTCTAGTGCAGAGATGACTGGTGTTGTGACCAGCTTAGCTTCAAGAGTCTCAAACGCCTGCAGATACTCCTTATCAAAGATAAATGGCGTGTCAGCAGCTAGTAGATTACTTAGAGATTTGGCGATTTTTGAAAAATCCTTTATAAACCTCCTATAGAATCCTGCATGCCCCAGAAAGCTTCTGATTGACTTAACATTGGCTGGTGGTGGTAATTTTTCAATTACCTCTACCTTATCTTGATCCACCTCTATTCCCCTGTTTGAGATTTTGTGCCCAAGGACAATTCCTTCAGTCACCATAAAGTGACATTTCTCCCAGTTTAAAACTAGGTTAGTCTCTTGGAACCTCTTTAGAACAAGTGCTAGATGGTCAAGACAGGAGCTGAATGAGTCTCCAAATACTGAAGTCATCCATGAAGACTTCCAGAAATTTTTCCACCATATCAGAGAAAATTGAGAGCATGCATCTTTGAAAGGTTGCAGGTGCATTGCACAGGCCAAATGGCATCCTTCTGTATGCAAATAGTCCAGATGGACATGTGAATGCCGTTTTCTCTTGATCCTGGGGATCTATTGCAATTCGATTATAACCTGAATATCCATCCAGGAAGCAGTAGTATTCATGACCTGCTAGTCTTTCTAGCATTTGGTCTATGAATGGTAAAGGAAAATGATCCTTTCTAGTAACTGTATTGAGTCTTCTATAATCAATACACATACGCCACCCAGTAACTGTTCTTGTAGGAACCAGTTCATTTTTTTCATTATGAACCACTGTCATGCCACCCTTCTTAGGGACGACTTGGACAGGGCTCACCCAGGGGCTATCAGAAATAGGATAAATGATCCCAGCCTCTAGTAATTTAGTGACCTCCTTCTGCACTACTTCCTTCATGGCTGGATTCAAACGCCTTTGTGGTTGAACCACTGGCTTGGTATCACCTTCCAATAGAATCTTGTGCATGCATCTGGCTGGGCTAATGCCCTTAAGATCACTGATGGACCACCCAAGAGCTGTCTTGTGTATCCTTAGCACTTGAATTAGTGCTTCCTCTTTTCCTGTGGCTCTAAGGTAGAGCTTATGATTATAGGAAAGGTATCACCTTCTCCCAGAAATGCATATTTCAGGGATGCTGATAATGGTTTGAGCTCGGGTTTAGGAGGTTTCTCCTCTTCCTGAGGGATTTTCAGAGGTTCTATCATTCTCTCTGATTCCTCCAGATAAGGCAGAATATCTTTAAAGATATTCTCTAGCTCTGATTCGAGACTCTCAGTCATATTGACCTCTTTCACCAGAGAGTCAATAATATCAACACTCATGCAGTTATTTGGGGTGTCTGGATGCTGCATAGCTTTGACAACATTCAACTTGAACTCCTCCTCATTGACTCTCAGGGTTACTTCCCCTTTTTGGACATCAATAAGGGTTCGGCCAGTTGCTAGGTAAGGTCTTTCTAGAATGAGAGTTGCACTCTTGTGCTCCTCCATTTCCAGCACCACAAAGTCAGTAGGAAAGGCAAATGGCCCAACCTTGACAATCATGTCTTCAATCACGCCTGATGGGTATTTAATGAAGCCATCAGCAAGTTAGAGACATATCCGGGTTGGTTTGACTTCTTCAGTCAAACTAAGCTTTATGATAATAGATGCAGGTATTAGGTTGATGCTTGCCCCAAGATCACATAGAGCTTGTTTGGTATAAGTACCCTCTAATGTGCATGGTATCATAAAGCTTCCGGGATCTTTAAGCTTCTCAGGTAAGCTTTTCAGAATGACTGCGTTGCATTCTTCAGTGAGGTAAACTTTTTCAATTTCCCTCCAATCCTTCTTATGACTTAAGATTTCTTTCATGAACTTAGCATAAGAGGGTATTTGCTCAAGTGCCTCTGCAAACGGAATCTTTATTTCAAGAGTCCTAAGATAGTCTGCAAAGCGGGCAAATTGCTTATCCTGTTCCGCTTGGCGGAGTTTCTGAGGATAAGGCATTTTGGCTTTGTATTCCTCAACCTTAGTTGCTGCCGGTTTATTGCCTACAGATGTGGGTTGAGAAGCCTTTTTAGATGGGTTATTATCAGCACTTGTATGTGTCTAATCCCCCACTGGCATTTGAATGCCAGGGGTGGAAGCTGGAGTGGCGTTAGACGCCAACTCCTTACTTGTTTTTGGCGTCTGAACACCAGAACTATGCTCCCTTTGGGCGTTCAATGCCAAATCATTGCTTGTTTCTGGCATTGAACGCCAGGACTGAGCATGGTTTGGGCGTTCAATGCCAGCTTTCCACTCATTCTCTGGCGTTTGAGTGCCAGAATTATTTTTCTCTGGGCTCTTACTGTCCTCAGAGGGATTTTGGGTAGTTTGCTCATTTCTTGGCTTCCTGCTGTCTTGAAGTGAGGTATTTAATGTTTTCCCACTTCTTAATTGAACTGCTTGGCACTCTTCTGTTATTTGTTTTGATAACTACTGTTCTATTTGCTTCAATTGTACTTCCATATTTATATTAGTCATTCTTTTTTCTTGTAACATCTTTTTGAATTCGGCTAACTGTTTCGTTGGAAAATCTAATTGCTGATTAAATTCTGTAACTTGTTATGCAGGACTCATTTCAGCAGTTACTGTTTTAGCCTCTTCTTTCATGGAAGGTTCACTACTTAGGTACAGATGCTAATTTTTGGCAACTGTATCAATGAGCTCTTGAGCTTCTTCTATTGTCTTTCTCATGTGTATAGATCCACCAGCTGAGTGGTCTTGAGAAATCTGAGCTCTTTCTGTAAGCCCATAGTAGAAGATGTCTAACTGCACCCACTCTGAAAACATTTCAGAGGGGCATTTTCTTAGCATCTCTTTTTATCTCTCCCAGGCATCATAGAGAGATTCATTATCTCCTTGCTTGAAGCCTTGGATGCTCAGCCTTAGCTGTGTCATCCGTTTCGGAGGAAAATAGTGATTCAGGAATTTTTCTACCAGCTGTTTCCATGTCTTTATGCTGTCCTTAGGTTGGTTATTTAACCATCTCTTAGCGTGGTCTTTTACAGCAAATGGGAACAGTAATAGCCTGTAGACATCCTGATCTACCTCCTTATCATGTATTGTGTCAGTAATTTGTAAAAACTGTGCCAGAAACTCTTTAGGTTTTTCTTGTGGAAGACTGGAATACTGGCAACTTTGCTGCACCATGATAATGAGCCGAGGATTCAACTCAAAACTACTAACTCCAATGGAGCATATACATATACTACTCCCATATGAAGCAGTAGTGGGGTTAGCATATGACCCCAATGTCCTTCTGGACTGTTCATTTCCACTTAGGTCCATGATGGAGAAAGGGAGATGACGTGGATTTATTTTATTTAAATTTTTTTATATATTTTCGAAATAATAAAATAAAATAAAATAAAATAAAATGAAATAAATAAAAAAAGAAATTGAAAATGTTTTGTGAAAATTTTCGAAAAATTTGAGGAAAAAGAGAAAGTGGTTAGGATATTTTTGAAAAAGATAAATTTTTTAATTCTTAAAAGGATAAGATTTGAAAAATTTTGAAATTGAAATCTGAATTTTTATAAAAAAATTCAAAAATATGGCTTAAAAATAGTTAGAAAAGATAATTTTTTTGAATTTTGAATTTTATGATGAAAGAGAAAAACACACAAAAGACACAAGACTTAAAATTTTTAGATCTAATGCTCATTGTTTTCGAAAATTTTGGAGGGAAAACACCAAGGAACACCAAACTTAAAAATTTTAAGATCAAAACACAAAGGAGACTCAAGAACACTTTGAAGATTCACAAGAACAATAAGAAGAAAAGAAAGAACACCAAACTTAAAATTTTTAGAAAACTTCAATAAAATTTTCGAAAATTATAAAAAGATTAACAACAAAACACCAAACTTAAAGTTTGGCACAAGATTAAATCAAGAAAAAATTATTTTTGAAAAAGATTTTAAAAAGAAGATACCCAATTAAAGAACAACTTAAAGATCAAGGAAGAACCAAGAACACTAACACGAAATTTTCAAAGAACATATAAAACATGCAATCAACACCAAACTCTTTGAAGAGGTATATTTATATTATTCCTTTTGGAAGACTAATGCTTTGGAAAAGAATAAGAAAAACTAAAAATCAAACAAGAAAAATAAACAAGAACAACTTAAAGATCAAAGAACACAAATTCGAAATTTAAAAGGAAAATATAAAATATGCAATTGACACCAAACTTAGAACAAGACACTAATTCACGAAAAATTAAAAATTAATAAGGAAAAGTAATATTTTTTTTTTGAAAATTTTTTGAAGAGAATTTAAAAGACTCAAATTTAATGACTCTATAGCATCAATACTCTATTCCTAATCTAAGCAACAAAATAAACCTTTAGTTGTTCAAACTCAAACAATCCCCGGCAACGGCGCCAAAAACTTGGTGCACGAAATTTTAATCCCAATATCAAAATCAAGATTTCTTATGATTTCGTACCACTAACCAGCAAGTGCACTGGGTCGTCCAAGTAATACCTTACGTGAGTAAGGGTCGATCCCACGGAGATTATTGGTTTGAACCAAGCTTTGTTTATTTTATTATTCTTAGTCAGGATATCAATTATAATTATCAGTTTGAATTATTAGAAAAATAAAAGACCGTGAAATAATTACTTGTTATGCAATAATGGAGAATATGTTGGAGTTTTGGAGATGCTTTGTCCTTCTCATTTAAGCTTTCCTCTTGTAATCCTCTTCCCACACGCAAGGCTCCTTCCATGGCAAGCTATATGTAGGGTGTCACTGTTGTCAATGGCTACTTCCCATCCTCTTAGTGAAAATGGTCCAAATGCTTTGTCACAGCACGACTAATCAGCTGTTGGTTCTCGATCATGTCGGAATAGAATCCATTGATTCTTTTGCGTTTGTCATCACGCCCAACACTCGCGAGTTTGAAGCTCGTCACAGTCATCAATCCCAGAATCCTACTCGGAATACCACAGACAAGGTTTTGACTTTCCGGATTCTCATGAATGTCGCCATCAATTCCAGCTTATACCACGAAGATTCTGATTAAGGAATCTAAGAGATACTCATTCAATCTGATGTAGAACGGAGGTGGTTGTCAGGCACACGTTCATGGATTGAGGAAGGTGATGAGTGTCACAGATCATCACCTTCTTCATAGTTAAGCGCAAATGATCATCTTAGATAAGAACAAGCGTGTTTGAATGGAAAACAGAAGTAATTGCATTAATTCATCGAGATGCTGCAGAGCTCCTCACCCCCAACAATGGAGTTTAGAGACTCATGCCGTCAAAAAGTATAAAATTCAGATCTAAAAATGTCATGAGATACAAAGTAAGTCTCTAAAAGTTGTTTAAATACTAAACTAGTAACCTAGGTTTATAGAGAATGAGAAAACTAAGATAATTGGTGCAGAAATCCACTTCTGGGGCCCACTTGGTGTGTGCTGGGGCTGAGTCTTAAGCTTCTCACGTGTCTGGGCTGTTTCTGGAGTTGAACGCCAGGTTGTAACGTATTTTTGGCATTGAACTCCAACTTGTAACCTGTTTCTGGCGCTGGACGCCAGACTGCAACATGGAACTAGCATTGAACGCCAGTTTACGTCATCTATCTTCGTGAAAAGTATGGACTATTATATATTGCTGGAAAGCCCTGGATGTCTACTTTCGAACCCAATTAAGATTGTGCCAATTGGACTTCTGTAGCTCCAAAAAATCCATTCTGAGTGCAGAGAGGGTCAGAATCCAACAACATCAGCAGTCCTTTTTCAGCCTAAATCAGATTTTTGCTCAGCTTCCTCAATTTCAGCCAGAAAATACCTGAAATCACAGAAAAACACACAAACTCATAGTAAAGTCCAGAAATATGATTTTTGCTTAAAAACTAATAAAATTCTATTAAAAACTAATAAAAACATGCTAAAATCTATATGAAATTACCCCCAAAGAGCGTATAGAATATCCGCTCATCAGTGCTCGACTCACTTTTCCTGAGATATAGTGCTCGACCACTCTTATAACTGAAAGTATGTGAGCGGGACTTTTACCACAGGCCTCACACCTCTACACAGCGGGACGAACTCCATGCCCTATGCCTACAACACAGCATAAGTAGGATGAACCACTGCCCTTACGCCTACATCTTATCAATATTATTCACAAATAGTTTCAAATAAGTTCATCATTCATTACTGAGTCTCAGACTCGTCATAACCATTAGGAGTTCTAAAATCCTCAATGTCATCATTAATACAGCACTCCGTCACAAATATGCTGCTAGTACTTCAGAAAAACTAAGCCTCCATCTTCTAGACTCATTACTAGAAAATATCTAGTTTACACATTTATTGTATTCTCCAAGGTTTTAAGGCCTAAAACAAGTTAGAGGATCTTAAAAAAGTGTTATGGAAGTTTACAAGAATACCGGAAAGGTAAAACGATTGAAAACAAGCTTTTTATTTGAAAAGCAGGGCTTGTGCGTATGCATAGGGTTATGCGTACGCATAGAAGTGTGCGTACGCACACAAGGTAAAATTTTCCCTCTTGAAAAAATGCATAAATACGTGTGGGCGCACTCAACAGAAGGCTCTTCTCGGCTTGTGCGTACGCACATTTTGAAACTTTCATAGGGTGTGCATGCGCACAACCCTCGTACGTATGCACGAGTCATGACACTCGTTTTGCTCGATTATTACAACTATCAACATGCAATTTCATCAATTTCATCAAAAATTTCTCACTTGTAATCCTCCAATCCTCAATTATTACAACTCAAAACATCATTTCACCATTCTCAACATTCATCAACATCACAAGCAACATAATTCACTAACAATACTCAAATCATCAAGATCATTGATGAGTGGATAATTTATACACTTTTTGGCGTTGTTTCTAGTATGTTTTTAGTATATTTTAGTTAATTTTTATTATATTTTTATTAGTTTTTATTTAAAATTCACTTTTCTGGACTTTACTATGAGTTTGTGTGTTTTTCTATGATTTTAGGTATTCTCTGGCTAAAATTGAGGGACCTGAGCAAAAATCTGATTCAGAGGCTGAAAAGGGCTGCAGATGCTGTTGGGGCATCAAGACCACTTCTATGAAGTTGTGGCCATGAAGAAGGTGATCCTTGAGGTCCCTTTCAAACTCAAAAAGAGTGAATATCTGGAGATCTGACATGAGATCCGAAGAAGAGGTTGGAAAGTTCTTACCAAGAACCATGATCAAAGTGTGAACCCAGACCCAAAGAATTGGCTTACAATGGTTGGGGGGAAATACTTAGATTTTAGTCCAGAAAATGTAAGGAGATGAACACCCCTACACTAGAAGGGTCAACTTTGATCAAAAGTTGGACCAAGTCCTCATAGACATTTGTGCAGAGGGTGCTCAATGGAAGAGAGATTCAAAAGGGAAGCCGGTTCAAGTGAGAAGGCATGACCTCAAGCCCGTGGCTAGGTTATGGTTGGAGTTTATCCAACGCTCAATCATTCCCACTAGCAACCGGTCCGAAGCTACTATAGACCGGGCTATCATGATTCATAGCATCATGATTGGAGAGGAAGTAGAAGTTCATGAGGTTATATCCCAAGAACTTTATAAGGTGGCGGACTAGTCCTCTACATTGGCAAGGTTAGCCTTCCCTCATCTCATTTGTCACCTCTGTAATTTAGTTGAAATTAACTTAGAGGGAGACATCCTCATTGATGAGGACAAGCCCATCACTAAGAAGAGGATGGAGCAAACAAGAGATCCCACTCATGGACATAAGGAAATTTCTCATCATGACATCCCTGAGATGCCTCAAGGGATGCACTTTCCTCCACAAAACTATTGGGAGCAAATCAACACCTCCCTAGGAAAATTGAGTTCCAACATGGGACAACTAAGGGTGGAGAACCAAGAACATTCCATCCTCCTGCATGAAATTAGAGAAGATCAAAGAATCATGAGAGAGGAGCAACAAAGGCAAGGAAGAGACATTGAGGAGCTCAAGCACTCCATAAAATCTTCAAGAGGAAGAACAAGCCGCCATTACTAAGGTGGACCCGTTCTTTATGTTTTATTTATGTTTGTGTCTTATGATCATTGGTGTCTTAGTGTCTATGCCTTAAAGTTATGAATATCCTATGAATCCATCACCTTTCTTAAATGAAAAATGTTCTTAATTTAAAAAGAAAATAATTGCATGAATCTCAAATTTTATAACAGATTAATTATTTTGATGTGGTGGCAATACTTTTGATTTCTAAATGTATGCTTGAACAGTGCATATGTCTTTTGAATTTGTTGTTCATGAATGTTAAAATTGTTGGCTCTTGAAAGATTGATGAAAAAGGAGACATGTTACTGAGGATCTGAAAAAAATCATAAAAATGATTTTTGAAGCAAGAAAAAGCAGTGAATTCAAAAAAAAAAGAGAAAAAAAAAGAGCAAGCAGAAAAAGCCAATAGCCCTTTAAGCCAAAAGGCAAGGATAATAAAAAGTATCTAAGGCTTTGAGCATGAGTGGATAGGAGGGCCTACAGGAATAACATCCTGGCCTAAGCGGCTAAATCAAGCTGTCCCTAACCATGTGCTTGTGGCGTGAAGGTGTCAAGTGAAAACTTGAGACTGAGCGGTTAAAGTCGTGATCCAAAGCAAAAAGAGTGTGCTTAAGAACCCTGGACACCTCTAATTGGGGACTCTAGTAAAGCTAAGTCACAATCTGAAAAAGGTTCACCCAGTTATGTGTCTGTGGCATGGATGTACTTGGTGGTGATACTGGAAAACAGAGTGCTTTGGGCCACGGCCAAGACTCATAAAGTAGCTGTGTTCAAGAATCATCATACTTAACTAGGAGAATAAATAACACTATCCAGATTCTGAGTTCCTATAGAAGCCAATCATTCTGAACTTCAAAGGATAAAATGAGATGCCAAAACTGTTCAGAGGCAAAAAGCTACAAGTCCCGCTCATCTAATTGGAGCTAAGTTTCATTGATA
>NC_029781.3:58830771-58833716 GCF_000817695.3 Arachis duranensis
TTTATACGCTTTTTGGCATTGTTTTTAGTATGCTTTTAGTATGTTTTAGTTAGTTTTTATTATATTTTTATTAGTTTTTATTTAAAATTCACTTTTCTGGACTTTACTATGTGTTTGTGTGTTTTTCTATGATTTCAGGTATTTTCTGGCTGAAATTGAGGGACCTGAGCAAAAATCTGATTCAGAGGCTGAAAAGGGCTGCAGATGCTGTTGGATTCTGACCTCCCTGCACTCGAAGTGAATTTGCTCGAGCTAGGGAAGCCCAATTGGAGAGCTCTCAATTGCGTTAGAACGTAGACATCCAGGGCGTTCCAGCAATATATAATAGTTTATATTTTGCCCGAGATTTGATGGCCCAAACAGGCGTTCCAAGTCAGCTTCAGAATTCCCGGCGTTAAACGCCGGAACTGGCACAAAAGTGGGAGTTAAACGCCCAAACTGGCACAAAAGCTGGCGTTTAACTCCAAGAAGAGTCTCTACACGAAAATGCTTCAATGCTCAGCCCAAGCACACACCAAGTGGGCCCAGAGTGGATTTTTATGTCATTTACTCATTTATGTAAACCCTAGGCTACTAGTTCTGTGTAAATAGGACCTTTTGCTATTGTATTTGGAGAATCATTCAATCTTCGAATCATCTTTTGATCATGTTTTTATGATTGAACCCTCTTTGGGAGGCTGGCCATTCGGCCATTCCTAGACCTTGTTCTTATGTATTTTCAACGGTAGATTTTCTACACACCATAGATTAAGGTGTGGAGCTCTACTGTACCTCGAGTATTAATGAAATTACTATTGTTCTTCTATTCAATTCAGCTTATTCTTGTTCTAAGATATCACTTGTTCCTCAACTTGATGAATGTGATGACCTGTGACACTCATCATCATTCTCACCTATGAACGTGTGCCTGACAACCACCTCCTTTCTAACTTAGATTGAGTGGATATCTCTTGGATTCCTTAATTAGAATCTTCGTGGTATAAGTTAGAATCCATTGGCGGCCATTCTTGAGAATTCGGAAGGTCTAAACCTTGTCTGTGATATTCTAGGTAGGATTCAGGGATTGAATGACTGTGACGAGCTTCAAACTCGCGATTGTGGGGCGTTAGTGACAGACGCAAAAGAATCACTGGATTCTATTCCGACATGATCGAGAACCGACAGATGAATAGCCGTCCTGTGACAGAGCACGTTGAACATTTTCACTGAGAGAATGTGATTGTAGCCATTGACAATGGTGATGCCCAACTTACAGCTTGCCATGGAAAGGAGTAAGAAGGATTGAATGAAGACAGTAGGAAAGCAGAGAGACGGAAGGGACAAAGCATCTCCATACGCTTATCTGAAATTCTCACCAATGAATTACATAAGTATCTCTATCTTTATTTTATGTTTTATTCATCTTTTAATTATCAATCTTCCATAACCATTTGAATCCGCCTGACTGATATTTATAAGATGACCATAGCTTGCTTCATACCAAAAATCTCCGTGGGATCGACCCTTACTCGCGTAAGATTTATTACTTGGACGACCCAGTGCACTTGCTGGTTAGTTGTGCGAAGTTGTGATAAAAAGTTGAGATTGCAATTGAGCGTACCATGTTGATGGCGCCATTGATAATCACAATTTCGTGCACCAATCATCATACATTAAACAATTTGACAATCATCAACAAATTCACACTTATCCTAAGGTTCACTAGCCTATGTGTCCATAAAAAAATTATATATTACAGAAAGAAAACCAAAATCATACCTTGGTGGTGGACGAAATTGTGATCACTTGTTCTTTCTACTTGTAGGATGTTTACTCTGAAGGCATTGTTTATTTTCACAACTCCATTCAACTAACCAGCAAGTGTACTGGGTCGTCCAAGTAATAAACCTTACGTGAGTAAGGGTCGAATCCACAGAGATTGTTGGTATGAAGCAAGCTATGGTCACCTTGCAAATCTCAGTTAGGCAGATTAAAAAATGGTTTATGGGTTTTCGAATAATTAGTAATAGAAAGAAGAAATAATAAAAGGGATAGAACACTTATGCAGATTTATTGGTGGGAATTTCAGATAAGCGGATGGAGATGCTGTAGAGCTCTTGGACGCCTGTTCTCCTACTCCTTCTACTCAGTCCTTCTTACTCCTTTCCATGGAAAGCTTTGTATAGGGGTTCATCATCAACTGTGGCTACTTTCATTCCTCACGGGGAAATATCCTGTGCGGCTATCACTCGCACAGCTAACCAGTCTGGAGGCATCACCCATGGCTAATGGCTACATCCCATCCTCGCAGTGAAAACTAATGCTCACGCACTCTGTCACAGTACGGCTAATCACCGGTTGGTTCCCGCTCCTACTGGAATAGAATCCCTCTTTTGCGTCTGTCACTAACGCCCAGCAGGTTAAAGTTTGAAGCACGTCACGCTCATTCATTACCGGAATCCTGCTCGGAACACCACAGACAAGGTTGAACGCCCAGCAGGTTGCAAGTTTGAAGCACGTCACAGTCATTCATTACTGTGATCCTACTCATAATACCACAGACAAGGTGAGACTTTCCGGACCCTCATAAAGGCCGCCATCTATCTAGCTTATACCACGAAGATTCTGTTGGGGAATCTAAGAGATACACATTCAAGCTCTGTTGCATGTAGAACGGAAGTGGTTG
This sequence comes from Arachis duranensis, assembly GCF_000817695.3. Lineage (NCBI taxonomy): Eukaryota > Viridiplantae > Streptophyta > Magnoliopsida > Fabales > Fabaceae > Arachis > Arachis duranensis. The sequence goes on from NC_029781.3 coordinate 58,833,437, forward strand.
TCAATCACTCACATTCATAAGTGAGAATAATAATGAGGGTAATCTGACTCATCACATTCATCATGTTCTTGGGTACGAATGAATATATTGGAATAAGAATAAGAGAGATTTGAATAAAAGATAATAGAACTTCATTAATACTTGAGGTACAGCAGAGCTCCACACCCTTAATCTATGGTGTGCAGAAACTCCACCGTTCAAAACACATAAGCAAAGAGTTCAGGCATGGCCGAATGGCCAGCCCTCTCTAACGTGATCACAGGATTCAATTTACAATCCA
>NC_029781.3:58836408-58836631 GCF_000817695.3 Arachis duranensis
TTTGAACACCAAACTTAGAGTTTGGTTGTGGCCTCACAACACCAAACTTAGAGTTTGACTGTGTGGGTTCTTCTTGACCTTGAACTGAGAGAAGCTCTGCATGCTTACTCTCTTTTGTCACAGAGGGATGGCCATGTGCCTGAAACACAAGGTAGTCCCCATTCAATTGGAGGACTAACTCACCTCTGTTGACATCTATCACAGCTTCTGCTGTGGCTAGGAA
>NC_029781.3:58836682-58838047 GCF_000817695.3 Arachis duranensis
TCTTAGTCACGTGCACGCGTCGGCCATGCGTGCGCATCACTCCTCGCTTCTTAACTCTTTAGTTTCTTGTGTTCCTTCCACTTTAACATGCTTCATCTTCATCCTGTAAACCATTCATGTCCTGTAAACCTGAAAACACTTAACAAATACATCATGGTGTCGAATGGTAATAAAGGAGAATTAAAAATTAACAATTTTAAGGTCTAGGAAGCAAGTTTTTAATCATAGCACAAAATTAGGAAGGAAATTTAAAAACATGCAATTTACATGAATAAGTGTGAGAGTAGTTGACAAAACCCACTAAATTCAGTCCAAAATATATCATAAAATAGTGGTGTATCACTAAGCTCAATTAGTAAGTTAGCTAAGATTTATGGATTAAGGCCAATTATGCGTACTTGACTTTTCCCATTGTGTAGGGGTTAACTAAGTGGGACTAACTCATTGTAATTGCAATGGTTGTGGTTATGACAAGGATAGGATTTCTTAACTCTCAACTCCAGGTCAAGGTTCTTTCATGCATTGAATTTACATTCTCACTAGTTTATTGACTCAATCTTCTTTAATTTGCATTAATTGTCTTTTGATTTAGTAATAACTTAGTATTGTTCCCATTCATGCTTGTTTAGTTCATTGTGTTGCTTGCTTATTACTTTCGGCTCTTTGTTATTCCATTGCTTTAGTTTATTTAATTATTAATTCCTTTAATTTTCATTTTATGTGTGAAAATTCCGACTTCACAACCAAACTTGCGCACCTAATTGCTAGTCGAAGGAAAAACGACTCGAAAAGTAAAACTCTCGATTTTTATTGATTTGAATTGTGACATTCTTCTTCTAAACTTTGATCTATGCCGATTTTGTCGGTTGGGAGCTATACTCGCAACGAAATCCACTCTTTCAATTCCTAACCAATGATCCGGTGTGCATCAAGTTTTAGGGTTTAGGGTCTTGGTTCGGCCATATTGATTATATTAATGGCCTTGCTCTCTCTTTTTGGATTTTCTTCAGTATTGCTTGGGAGAGTACTAGGAGGAGTTTCAGTGATTTTATTACTCAGCTGGCCCACTTGTGCCTCCAAGTTTCTAATGGAGGATCTTGTTTCATTCATGAAACTGAAAGTGGCCTTTGACAGATCAGAGACTATATTGGCTAAATTGAAATTGTTTTGTTCAGAGTTCTCTGTCTGTTGCTGAGAAGATGATGGATATGGCTTGCTATTGCCCAGCCTATTGCGTCCACCATTGTTAAAGCCTTGTTGAGGCTTTTGTTGATCCTTCCAAGAGAAATTTGGATGATTTCTCCATGATGGATTATAGGTGTTTCCATAAGGTTCACCCATGTAATTAACCTCTGCCATGGCAGG
>NC_029781.3:58838580-58839650 GCF_000817695.3 Arachis duranensis
TTTACAGTCTCACAGATCTGCAAGAATTCAGTTAAGAACTGATAAGGATCTTCAGATGGAAGTCCATAAAACTTGCAGTTTTGTTGCATTAAAGCAACTAGCTGAGGTTTCAGCTCAAAATTATTGGCCTCAATGGCAGGAATGGAGATGCTTCTTCCATCAAATTTGGACGTTGGCTTTGTGAAGTCACCAAGCATTCTCCTTGCATTATTATTATTATTATTTTCGGCTGCCATCTCCTTCTCTTGTTCGAAAATTTCTGAAAGGTTGTTTCTGGATTGTTGTAATTTAGCTTTTCTTAATTTTCTCTTCAGAGTCCTTTCAGGTTCTGGATCAACTTCAACAAGAGTGCCCTTTTCCCTGTTCCTGCTCATTTGAAAGAGAAGAAAACAAGAAAAGAAAGAGGAATCCTCTATGTCACAGTATAGAGATTTCTTTATGTTAGTAGAAAAAGAAAGGGGAGAAGAATGAAGGAGAGTGGGTTCGGATATTTAGATGGAGAGAGGTGAAGAGAAGTGTTAGTAATTAATAATTAAAATAGAAGAAGAGAAGAGAATAGAATTTTCGAAAATAATTTTTGAAAAAGAGGTTAGTAATTTTCGAAAATCAAAGACAAAATATAATTAAAATTAAAATTTAAAATAAAAAGAATTTTTGAGAAAGAGAGAGAGCATTTTCGAAAATTAGGGAGGGAAAAGTAGTTAGGTGGTTTTGAAAAAGATAAGAAACAAACAAAAAGTTAGTTAGTTGATTGGAAAAGATTTTGAAATCAAATTTTGAAAAAGATAAGAAGATAAGAAGTTAGATAAGATATTTTGAAATCAAATTTTGAAAAAGATAAGATTTTTGAAAAAGATAAGATAAAAGATAAAAAGATATATTTGCAAAAGATATTTTGAAAAAGATTTAATTTTAAAAATTACTTAACTAACAAGAAACTACAAGATAAGATTCTAGAATTTAAAGGATTGAACCTTTCTTTAAAAAGAAAGTAACAAACTTCAAATTGTTGAACCAATCACATTACTTGTTAGCTAATTTTCGAAAATTTGATATAAAGATAAGAAAAA
>NC_029781.3:58839730-58839825 GCF_000817695.3 Arachis duranensis
TGAAAATTATATAAAAAAATGAAAAAGATATGATTTTTGAAAAAGATTTTGAAAAGATAAGATTTTTAAAATTGAAATTTTGACTTGACTTGTAA
>NC_029781.3:58841068-58875213 GCF_000817695.3 Arachis duranensis
CATTCATCATGTTCTTGGGTACGAATGAATATCTTGGAATAAGAATAAGAGAGATTTGAATAAAAGAAGATAGAATTTCATTAATACTTGAGGTACAGTAGAGCTCCACACCCTTAATCTATGGTGTGCAGAAACTCCACCGTTAAAAATACATAAGTGATCAAGGTCCAGGCATGGCCGAGAGGCCAGCCTTCAAAACTTGATCAATAGTCTCCTAAGATGAACAGTAGATTAAAGCTGAGACCAAAGATGTCTAATACAATAGTAAAATGTCCTATTTTTACTAGACTAGTTACTAGGGTTATACAGAAATAAGTCTTGATGCATAAATCCACTTTCGGGGCCCACTTGGTGTATGCTTGGGCTGAGCTTGATCATTCCATGAGCTAAGTCATTTCTTGGCGTTAAACTTTGAGTTATGACGTGTTTTGGGCGTTTAACTCCGGATCATGACGTTTTTCTGGCGTTTAACTCTAGACAGCAGCGTGTACTTGGCGTTTAACGCCAAGTTACGTCGTCATTCTTCGAATAAAGTATGGACTATTAGATATTTCTTGAAAGCCCTGGATGTCTACTTTCCAACGCCGTTGAGAGCGCGCCAATTGGAGTTCTGTAGCTCCAGAAAATCCATTTCGAGTGCAGGGAGGTCAGATTCCAACAGCATCAGCAGTCCTTTTGTCAGCCTTCTTCAGAGTTTTGCTCAAATCCCTCAATTTCAGTCAGAATTTACCTGAAATCACAGAAAAACACACAAACTTATAGTAAAGTCCAGAAATGTGAATTTAACATAAAAACTAATGAAAACATCCCTAAAAGTAGCTCAAACTTACTAAAAACTATATAAAAACAATGCCAAAAAGCGTATAAATTATCCGCTCATCACTTGGCCAATTCTAAAATACACTAAACCACCAATATGATTGTGATCTAATCAATTCTTCAAGCTCCAAGCATTAATCAATCCACCAATCAACTCCAACAAGCTTCAACAATCAAATTTTCCAAGCTATACACATTAATTTACCACAAATCAATACCTAGGGTTACTAAATACACAATTTCACAAGGGTATAGACCAAGCTTACCTTACCCACAGTTGATTAGGACAAAACCCAATAGAAATTGATATCAGGGTTTTCGTCGGTCTAGAATTTTCACAAAAAAATTGTCTCGTTGAAGTATAGTTCCAACCCGACAAATAACCCTCAATCAAAGTTTAATTTTAGTTGTCACAAGTTCAACCCAATAAAAATAACTGAGAGAATTACTCCCGAGTCGTTCTCCCTAGGGATTACAATCAAGTGCTCAATTATTGGTTACGAAAATCACAAAGGTGGGTTGATGATGAAAATGGAAGAATTTAAATGGTAAAAAATTTAAATGACAAGAAAGTAAAGAAGCAACGCAAGATAATGATAACTAAAGAGGTATTCATGGCAATGATTGAGAATCAAGGTTTTCTATCCTAGTCATTAATCATAACACAATAATTACCAAGTGTTAAAAGTCAAATATGCTTAGTTAACCCCAATCCATAAGTAAAGTTAATGGAAATTAGATTAACTAATAACTCTAGATTACCAACCCAAGTTGGGTATTAATGACTCAAGATTTCTTAATTTCTCTTTCCAAGCCAAGAATGCTCAAAATCTACTCTAAACCTAAGCAAAACATTTTTTCAAACACTTGGTATGCATAAAAATAAAAACATATTAAATTACAATAAATATAAAATCTAAATTGCCAAATGCAAGAAAATAACAATAATAATTCTGGCAAGCAAGAAAAGAACATAAAACATCAAATTGCATTAAACAAAATTAAAAGTAACAAGAGTGTTCATAAATTAAAAGTGGCTCAAATGACAAATTAACAAGATAAACTAAGGAAATTAAGGCAATAGAACAAGGAAAGGTAAAAGAAACTAGATGAAAACAAGAACTAAAACCTAAATCTAATATGAAATTAGACAAAGATCCCTAATTTCTAGAGAGAAGAGGGAACTTCTCTCTTTAGAACTAACATAAAGCATGTTTAATTTCCTACACTACTCTAATTGCTCTTTCCTCCATCCTTCTTGAATTTCACCTCTAATAGCTTCAGAAATAAGTTGAATTGGGCTCTAGCAAGTCCAGAAATTATCCCCAGCGTGTTCCTTTAATGAGGTCACATGACAAGTGTCACGCGTGCGCATGGGTCACACATACGCATGGCCTAGCGAATTTCCTTCTTCACGTGTATGCATGAGGCATGCGTACGCGTGGCCATGATTTCCATCAAATCCTCATTTCTTTATGAATTCTCCATTTTGCATGCTTTTTCTTCACTTCTTCAATCCAATTTCCGCCTTCTAAGCCTGAAATCACTAAACAGACACATCAAGGCATCGAATGGAATTAAAGAGAATTAAACTTATCAAATTAAGAGCCTAAAAATCATATTTTCTCTCTTAAGCACAAATTTGGAGAAATTCACAAAACTATGAGATTTCATTGAATAAATGTGAGATAAGTTGATAAAATCCACTAAATTCAACACAAGATATACCCTAAAAATGGGGTTTATCAACCTCCCTACACTTAAACCAAGCATGTCCTTATGATAAACCAAGAAAGATACAAGAAAGGGGTATCAACATTTATTCAATGCAAGTAACTATCTATATCTAATGCAACCTATCTGCATGCATATATCTATTCAAATTACTATCTATTTATATATAAGCATATATGTAGTCAAAGTAAATCGAATTTTCAAGAAATCATGTATGCACATTCAAGGGATAAAATAATCATAACAAAATCAAGTTCACAATTGAATTGAGTCATGTAAAAGAATATATAAACTTGCAAGATAAGAAATAATAAAAGGTGAAAACATGGAATTGAGCATTCGAACCCCTCACTACATGTATATACACTATAGTCGTTCAAGTGTTTAGGGTCGATTACTCAATTTTCTTCTAATCATGCTTTCTAAGATTTGTTTTTCATCTAACAATCAACAATTATTCGATGCATATATACAAATATCATGAGAATTTATACATGGGTTGTAACGGGGCTAGGGTCAAGGTGAGGATATATATGGCTAAGTAAGCTTGAAATTTGAATCTTTGATTAACTTAAACTCTCATTTAACATATAACAACCTATGTAATTCCAACACAATACCTAGTTACCCATGATTCTCGCTTTTTCACATACTCATGTATTATTTTCAATTACTACAAATATGCATTGTTATAATTACTCTTCTTTGGGGCATTTTGTCCCATTATTATTATTTTTTTCTTTTCTTCTCCTTTTTTTCTATATTTTTTTTAGAGAAACATATGTACAAAAGATGAATGCATATGGTTTTCATAACTAATACATGAGTATGTACCCAAATTTCCAAAATTTTTCAATAAAGAGCATGAACCATATTTTCATCAACCAAAGTTCCCAATTTTTCTCACATTTAATTGACACACACACACACTATCCTAAGCTAATCAAAGATTCAAATAGCTAAATTAATTATTTTCCGCTTAAGGTTAGTGACGTGGTAATATAAAGAACAAAAAGGAATTAAAAAGGCTGACAGAGGCTAACAAAGGTTAGTGACGCGGTCGCATGACTAACGCGACCACGTGGCAAGGAAAAGCTCCGAATGACGCGACCGCGTGACCCACGCAGACGCGTGACAGAACACGCCCCAGCGAGTTCTAAACCCCTTTTTGGCCCAAATCCAAGTCCAGAAAGCATAGACCAGAGGTTATAAAGTGGGGGAATGCATCCATTCATAATCATGCACTCATAATTCACTTCTCATGATTTAGATTAGTTTAGAGAGATGTTCTCTCCTCTCTCTCTCTCTCTCTCTTAGGATTAGGACTTCTCTTAGTTTTAGGAGTAAATCTCAATCCCAGGTTCAATGTTCTTTGTATTTATTTATTTTCAATGTTCCTTTTTATTTATTTCCTCAATTTAGTTTATGGATTCCTATGTTTAACTCAACTTCTTTATTTGGCTACAACTGCCTATGTTACTTTTGATATCTTTATTAGTGCTAATTGTGGTATTTCAGATTTATAATTGCTTTCTTTAATTTATGTTATTGGTGCTTATCCAAATTATTTTCATTCGAGTAGATTTTCTTTCCTTTTGGCTTTGGTTAAATAATTGGTGACTCTAGAGTTATCAAACTCATTGTTGACTGAAAATTGGAATTCATCCACTTAACTTACCTTCATAGTTAGAGGTTAACAAAGTGGGAGAAAAAATCCAATTCTCATCACAATTGATAAGGATAACTAGGAAAGGACCTCCAGTCTTTATACCTTGCCAAGAGTTTATTTTACAGTTATTTATTTATTTTTACTGCTTTGAAAATATGCTTGTGCCCATTGCCCAAATTCTCAAAACCCCCAATTTACAATCTCCATAGCCAATAATAAGAACATACCTCCCTGCAATTTCTTGAGAAGACGACCCGAGGTTTAAATACTCAGTTATCAATTTTAAAGAGGTTTGTTACTTGTCACAACCAAAACATTTGTACGAAGGGATTTCTGTCGGTTTAGAGACTATATATACAACGCAACTGTTTTTATGACATTCTTTACTGGCAAAAATCCTAACGTCAACCGCGCAATTTAGAATTCACACACTTATTTGTCATTAATGTCACACTAATTCACTCACTCATTCTAGTGATCTACCTCATTCCAACAATGTATGCTTCCTTGCTTTTATATCCTCTCATCTTATGGTGTTATTTTTTTGTTTTTCATAATGAATGCACCACAAGCAAACATGGAAGTGAAAGAAAGAACACGCAGCAATCCGGAGAGTCGCTGTACCCCCTTACTCATCTTTGAGTGCACTGAGGACGGTGCAAACTTTTAAGTGTGGGGAGGTCGTCCGACCGATCAGCGATCTTGGGTGACAAATTTCTAGTCTCAACACTTTTGCATTTCATTTTAGGTTTTTTGGATTTTTTTATTTGCATTTTTCCTATTTTTGCATACATATACACAATAAGCTTAGTCAAAATAATGAAATTTTTCAAGATTTCTATCTATACAACATCTCAATTGATTTGAGTGAAAACTTTTCATAGAACTTTCTTGAATTATATATATTGTGGAACATGAATTTTGAGCTAAGAACACAAACAAGAGAGTTTTGAGCCTAATGGTGTGGTTACATCTTATAACCACTTATTTTTCTTCTTGTGTGCATTATTCTCTTTCTATGATTGTAATCTTTGAATTGTTTGATTCTTTATGTCCATTATTTTGTGTATTCATGCATTTGTATGATTGAGGCCATCATTTCATTTAGCTTACTTACCCAAAAAGTCTTACCTTTTATCATCCATTTTTAGCCAATTTAAGCCTACGCTTAACCCACTTTGTTCTTAATTTAGCACATTACAAGACTTAAAGCGAAAAACAATAAATGTCCTTAATTTGGATCTTTGATTGGCTTAGGCTAGTGTGTGTGAGTATCATTCAAGTGTGGGAATCTTGGGACATTGGGGGAATAAAAGGGTAGTTTTGTATTTTTATTGAAATTATTGGAAATTGGGTACATGCTCAATGTATTGATAAAATGTATAGACCTTATGCATTGATGCTCTTGTATATAGAAAAAAAAATGAGCAAAACAAAAGAAAAAAGAAAGAAAAAGAAAAATAATATGGAAAAGAAAAGAAAAAAATAGAAAAAGAAATAAATAAAAAGAGGACAAAATGCCCCAAAGTAAAGTTCAAATAAAATCAATGCATATGTGTCAAAAGAAAATGCATGAGTATGTGAAAAAGTGAGGAATGGGCAGTTAGATTAGAACTTAATTGTATAGGATGTCATAGGTTAAGTGGAAAGTTTAACCTTATCAAAGATTCAAATTTCAAGCTCACTTGACCATATATGCATCCTACCTTGACCCTAACCCCATTACAACCTAAAGAACAGACCTCATGATACTTGTATGCATGCATGAAATATATGTTGACTGTTAGAAGAAAAAAAATCTTGAAAAGCATGATTAGGAGAGAATTGAGAGAATCAACCATAAACACTTAAGCGAATAGAGTGCAAACACTACCAGTGAGGGTTCGATGCTCAATTACATGTTTCCACCTACAATCATCACTCTTCATGCAAGTTTGTAAAATTATTTAATAACTCAATTCAATTGTGGATTAGACTTGCTAGTCCTTAGCCCTTGTGCAAATATGCTTCTTGGGAATTAATTTATTTTGACCAAGCAATTGCATTCATTTAGATAGTCGTATATAGGTAGATTGCATTTAGTTAGTTTCCATTGAATAAATGCCATGCCCTTTATTTCATTCTTAGTTTAAGCATGAGGACATGCTTGGTTTAAGTGTGGGGAGGTTGATAAACCCTATTTGTACAGTTTATCTTGTATTGATTTTAAGGGATTTTATGACCTTTTACCCACATTTTTTCAATGAAATAGCATAGTTTTGTGATTGTCTCCTTATTTGTGCTTAGATGTGAAAACATGCTTTTAGACCTTTAATTTGATAGTTTTTATTCACCTTTGATTCCACTAGATGCCTTGATGTGTTCGTAAGTGATTTCAGATTGAAAAGGCTAGGAATGGATCAAAGGAGTGAAGAGGAAAGCATGCAAAGTGGAGAAATCATGAAAAGCCAAAGAATTGAACTTGCCCATGGATGCGCGCGCGCACCTGGCACTTACGCGCATTTTGCGACTCACCCTGTGGACGTGTACGTGTGCTATGCGCGTACGCGTCGATGTTGGTTTATGATTTTTTAATAAAAACGTGGCTAGCGAATTCTCAAGGGTTGTGGGGCCCAATCCCAACTAACTTTGGCGCCAAAGATGCTATTTAAAGCCAAGGATTGAAGAGCAAAGGGAGATTCAATTCATTTCTACACATTAGGATTAGTTAGAAGTAGTTTGTAGAGAGAGAAGCTATCTCTTCTCTCTAGAATTAGGATTAGGATTAGGTTTAGTTCTTAGATCTAGGTTTTAATTCATGCATTCTTTTACTTCTACTCTTCAATTCCTTGTAGTCACATTCATTCTTCTTCCATTCTTTTGTTGTAATATCTTTTATGTTGTTCTTGTATTTTGTTGTAGATCTAGTATTGTTCCTTCTACTCTCTTTCAATTCAATAAAGGTAATTCATAATAAATGTGTTTCTTTTAATTGTTGTTGTTAATTCTTTTCAATAATTGTTGTTAGATTTCATTCTTGTTGTCAATTTACTATGCTTTTCTTTTGTGCCTTCCAAGTGTTTGATGAAATGCTTGGTTGGGTTTTAGTGTAGCTTTTGTTCCTCTTAGCTTTGGAAGAGTAATTAGTGACTATTGAGTTATCTAATTCCTTTGATGATTGATAATTAGAAGTTGTTAATTGATTTGAATGCCTCTAAAGCTAGTCTTTCCTTTAGGAGTTGATTAGGACTTGAGGAATCAAATTGATTCATCCACTTGACTTTCCTCCATGGTTAGAGGTTAACTAAGTGGGAGCAATGAACAATTTGTTATCAGACTTCATTACAATTCCTAGGGTGAACCGAATCAATGAAGAAGAAAAGAGAGGGGAAAGGAGATGGAACGTGGTGGTTAGACGGTGTCGCCAGCGGCAAAGTGATGGCCGCTATAATGACCAAATTTCCAGTACGTCATGATCATATTAAAAACTGAGTGCTACAAACTTGCCTTTCTAGACTTATCTATTACTTATTAATAAGCCTGTAATTGTGTTATCACGAGATCAATTTTTTTTGGAAATTTTTTCCTTTTTAAGTAAAAATTGTACGAAAACGACGGGTCTCAAAAATCTTAAAAATTCACATACAAAATTGTAGGAAACCAATGAGTAAAGCAGCAAGTAAGATAAATAGAATAATGTATGTCACAAACATTATAAACAAGAGTTATACAACAGTCAAGCCAGTTTACCAACTTATACCGCTTATTACTATATATATATATATACATACATATAGATATATAACACTCCGGGTCCTGGCCCATAAAGGAAGCCCCTAATCTGGAACTCGAACTAATCTACCCAGTTTGAACAACTCCTAAACTCTCGAAGGATCTATCCAAAAGTGAGAGACTAACCCAAAATCTCTAAGCTAAGATGAAAGAGCCACCCAAAATACGCTACCAACTCTTACTGTCCCTAATCGATTATTGCAGCGAAAAGACAAGATTTCTTTCACCCTCATATCCTGCTGTGGGTCCCGATTCTATCTGAAGGGGAAGAAGGAAGGGGTAAGAACAGTGGAGTTCTTAGTAGGGTCGGGGTTAGAAGTTAAGTTCGTTTCATTATGTTCCTAGTCAATAACAATAGTCAACAAAGTATAATCAAACTCAGCAATTACAGAACCTAGAATCCAATCACAAGCACACACAATCATAGAAAACACATTCACAAATAAATATGCACAAACAAGTATGATGCGTGTCTAGTCCTATACAGGCCATGAGCTCATGTGTCGTTTTGTTGCCCGATTTCCTGACATTGGTCCTAAGATAGGCGTTTCGTACCGCTATCCTTATCTCAGCCAACGTCCCCTCCATAAGCGTTATGCATCGCCGTCCTTACTTAGCCATTCTTATAGTGTCATGTGAGCATTATACATCACTGTCCTCACTAGACACTTGGCAGTAAGGCCCAATAGCACTCAATTCCTTAATCTTTGCTCTCTTCTCTACTACGACAGAGATTCCTTTAATTAATCTTCTTTTTTATCTGCTCTACTGTGGCAGACGTTCATTAAAATCATTTATTCTTTGCGCTCTACTCTTCTGTGGTAGAGATCCTTTTAAAACTTTTTCTTTATCTTTGTCCTGTGCTCTTTTATGGCAGAGAACCCTTTAATTATCTTGCTTTCCTTTACTTCTCATTCATATTATTTTCTTTCATAACATTCCACAAAATAAATTTTTCTTTGATAAATACTAATTATAATAATAACTTATTTTAATATAAATGAGTAATTATAAAGAAGTATTTGAAATAATATTTATAATTGGTGCACGAATCCCCACACTTCGTACAAATGTACCAGCATATACATTGGGTCGTCGAAGTAATACCTAATCTAGAAAAACATGTGGTATAATCAGTGATTATACTTTATCTCTTCCCATGAGCAATTAGATCAAGGAATTGGGCAATTGTTCAAGCTTAGAGAGATCGTATTGCCAAGGAATTGGGATCTAATCATCTAATATTGCCAAGAGATCAATGAATGCATGGATTGAGGAAGAGATGAGAATGAACTTGATCCAGAAAATGCAACATCTGCTAAGCCCAATGAGCTTTCCTACTTCTGATCTTTCTCATTCTCTATATTCTATTTTTTATTTTGATGTTCATACTCCCATTCCCATTTAAGTTTCTGCAATTTACTTCTTCACTTTACATTTCGCCATTTACTTTCAGTTATTTACATTTTTTTGTTATATATGTTTCCCGCCATTTAATTTTCTGCAATTCTCAGTCCAATTTTTCTTAGTTCAACTAGAACACTCCTCTAATTAAAGTTGCTCAACCAATCAATCCCTGTGGGATTTGATCTCACTCTATTGTGAGTTTTTACTTGATGACAATTCGGTATACTTGCCAAGGGAAATTTGTAGCGATACAGATTTCTGTGCATCAAGTTTATGGTGCCGTTACCAGGGATTGATTTTGCGTTGGCAATGACTAAATTGGAGGATAACTAGATTGAGCAAATTTCTTTACCTTGTTAATTTGTTTTGTTTCAGTCATTTTACTTTCAGTCTCTACACTTTTACTTGTTTTTATTGCTTATTTACAATTTCGTATAACTAATCCACTAACTATTTGATAAATTACACCACTCACACTAACCACAATCTTAATAAGAGTGATTCCTTCACTTTTCTCTATCTAGTGTGTTTTGTTGATTGTATGACAGGTAGAAGAAGAGGAGCTTCAAGCTCTTTTGAATCTAAACCTGAGAGGACCTTCCTTAGATTAAGGAGGGAAGCAAGAGGAAAGAGGGTTATTGGTGCAGAAAAAGAAGAAGAGGAGGACCTAGATATAAATATAGAGTATGATATGGAGAACCATCATGAGGAAGAGGCACATAATCATGTTAGAGAGGGTGCAGCCAATCATGTTGGGCAGGAGAGAAGAGTGCTAGGCTCTTATATCAATCCCAATCATAGGAATTGTGGAAGCGACATCTTGAAACCTACCATATATGCCAACAATTTTGAGATCAAACCAGAGCTAATCACTCTTGTACAAAAAAACTGTTCATTTGGAGAAAATTCTCATGAAGATCCAAACCAACATCTAACCACATTCTTGAGAATTTGTGACATAGTGAAGGCTAATGGTGTTCACCCTAACACCTATAAATTGCTTTTGTTTCCCTTTTCTCTCAGGGACAAAGAATCAAAGTGGCTAGAATCCTTTCCAAAGGAGAGTTTTAGAACTTGGGAAGGTGTGGTGAATAAGTTCTTGGCAATATTATACCCTCTCCAAAGAGTTAATAGGTTGAGGGCTGAGGTACAAACATTTAGACAACAAGATGGTGAAACTCTCTTTGAAGCATGGGAGAGATACAAGGAATTGACAAGAAGGTGCCCTCTGGACATGTTCAATGAATGGGTACAGCTACATATTTTCTATGAAGGATTGTCACAAGAATCAAAGAAGGCCTTAGATCACTCTTCAGGAGGCTCTCTCAATAAGAGAAAGATAATTGATGAGGCTATAGACATCATAGAAATTGTGGCCAACAATGAATACTTCTATGCCTCTGATAGAAATCCGAATAGAGGAGTGATAGAAATGAATTACATGGAGGAATGCGAGGCCATCACACTCAGGAGTGGGAAGGAACTGAAGGAGTCCTCAAAGGAAACGCAAGGGAAGAAAGTGGATGAAAGCTCAAAAGATAAAGAGGAAGCACAAACACCTGCTCCCAACCCACCTCAAGAAAAAGAAGTCCCCAGATCATATGTTTCAAAAGCTCCTTACCCTCAACGATTAAAGAAGAATGAAAAGGACAACCAATTCTCCAGATTCTTGGAGGTTTTCTAGAGACTGCAGGTCAATATTCCCTTTGCTGAAGTACTAGAGCAAATGCCACTCTATACTAAGTTTTTGAAGGAGTGAATGACCAAGAAGAAAAGTTGGAGAAATAATAAAACTGTGGTGTTAATCGAGGAATGTAGTGCTATCATTCAACACAAGTTTCCTCAGAAATTGAAGGATCCTGGGAGCTTCCAAATCCCCTGTTTTATAGGAGAAATCACAGTGGAAAAGGCCTTATGTGATTTGGGAGTGAGCATAAATTTGATGTCCTTAGCAATGATGAAGAGAATGATGATTGAGGAAGCCAAACCAACAAGAATGCCACTTCAATTAGCAGACCAATCATTCAAATTTTCCCATGGAGTAGTAGAAGACTTATTGGTGAAGGTGGGAGACTTCATCTTCCCAGCAAACTTTGTGGTGTTGGATATGGAGGAAGAAGCCAAAGCTTCAATCATTTTGGGAAGGCCGTTTCTAGCAACAGCCAAAGCCATCATCGATGTCCAAAAGGGTGAACTTACCCTTAGGCTACACGATGATAAAATGGTATTCAATGTGTTCAAGGCCATGAGTTACCCACGAGAATCACTAGGAGAATGCATGAGGTTCGATGCAGTGGAAATCATAGTACAAGAAACCCTTGAAGAAGAAAAACTTGAAGAGGTGTTAGAAGAAGACACCACATCAAACAGTGAGGTTGTAGCAGTTCAATCAACCGAGGTACTCATTCCAAGCACATTAGAGGAAAAGAAAAAAGAGAAAGAAGCACCAAACTCGAACTAAAAGCATTGCCTCCCACTCTCAAGTATGTATAATTGGGAAGTGATGAAAATTACCCAGTGATCATCAATTTTGCTCTCATTCAAGAATAAGAGAAAGAGTTAATCAAGGTGCTGCAAAAGCACCAAGATGCCATTGGATGGACCCTTGCTAATTTAAAAGGGATAAGCCCCTCCATATGCATGCATAAGATCCTGTTAGAAGATGATGCCAAACCCTCCATTCAACCCCAAAGAAGGTTGAATCCAGTCATGAAAGAAGTGGTACAAAAGGAGGTTATGAAGCTATGGAAGGCAGTGGTGATCTACCTAATTTTGGATAGCCCATGGGTGAGCCTCATTCAAGTAGTCCCCAAGAAAGGAGGCATTACTGTGGTGCCTAATGAAAGGAATGAACTCATCCCTACAAGAACTGTCATGGGATGAAGAATGTGTATTTATTATAGAAAACTTAATGAAGCCACAAGAAAAGACCACTTTCTACTTCCCTTCATGGACTAAATGTTGGAAAGACTTGCAGGGCATGCATACTACTGCTTCTTGGATGGCTACTCAGGCTACAATCAGATAGTAGTTGACCAAAGAGATCAAGAGAAAATATCTTTCACTTGCCCATACGGGGTCTTTGCTTATAGATGCATGCCTTTTGGATTGTGGATTGCACCTGCACTTTTCAAAGATGCATGTTGTCTATCTTTTCAGATATGATTGAAAAATTCATTGAAGCTTTTATGGATGAATTTTCAGTATTTGGGGATTCCTTCTCGGATTGCTTGCATCACCTTGCCTTGGTGCTAAGGAGATGCCAAGAGACTATCCTAGTCTTAAATTGGGAGAAATGCCATTTTATGGTAATAGAAGAGATAGTCCTTGGCTACAAAATCTCTACTAAAGGTATAGAGGTAGACAGAGGTAAGGTGGAAATAATTGAGAAATTATCTCCACCTAATAATGTCAAAGCAATTAGGAGCTTCTTAGGACATGCTGGATTCTACAGAAGGTTTGTTAGAGATTTTTCAAAAATTGCCAAATCTTTGAGTAACTTACTTGCCTCTGATACACCTTTTGTGTTTGATCAAGAATGGATGCTGGCTTTTGAAGATCTGAAAAGAAAACTTTCCTCAGCACCTATCATTGCCCCACCTAACTGGGATTTACCTTTTGAGCTGATGTGTGATGCATCAAATTTTGCTATTGGGGTAGTGTTAGGAAAAAAGAAAGACAACTTGGTACATGTTATATACTACAGTAGCAAGATCCTTAATGAAACCTAAAGGAATTACACCACCACTAAAAAGGAATTACTCGCAATAGTGTTTGCATTTGATAAATTTAGATCATATCTCATTGGCTCTAAAGTGATTATTTTTACTGATCATGCAGCACTAAAATACCTACTTGCCAAGCAAGAATCAAAACCAATATTGATAGGCTGGATCTTGCTGTTGTAGGAGTTCAACATTGAGATTAAAGATAAGAAAGGAGTAGAGAACAGCAGATCACTTGTCAAGAATTCCTTGTGAAGAAGGTAGCACACACAACCCGAGTGTGAATGAGTCTTTTCTGGATGAGCAATTAATGTTGGTTCACAGGGCACCCTAGTTCGTGAACATTGCCAATTTTAAAGTCACTGGGGAAGTACCTTCAGAGATCAACAAACATCAAAAGAGAAAGCTCATCAATGATGCCTAGTATTTCATCTGGGATGAACCGTACCTCTCCAAAAAATGTTCAGATGGAATACTTAGAAGATGTATCTCAGAGGAAGAAGGATGGGAAGTCTTATGGAATTGTCATGGTTCTTGCCATGGAGGACACTTTGGAGGAGAAAGGGCTGCAGCCAAAGTGTTGCGGTGTGGATTCTTGTGGCCCACCATCTTCAAGGATGCAAAAGAACTAGTGAAGAGTTGTAATGAATGCCAGAGAGCTGGAAACTTGCCCAAAAGAAATCAGATGCCACAACACTTCATCCTAGAACTTAAATTGTTTGACGTGTGGGGGATTGATTTCATGGGACCATTCCCAACCTCATACTTAAACAAGTATATTTTGGTGGCAGTAGACTATGTAAACAGGTGGGTGGAGGCCATTGCAACTCCAACAAACGATAACAAAGTAGTGATAAACTTTCTCAGGAAGAACATCTTCATCCAGTTTGAAGTTTCCAGAGCTCTAATAAGTGATGGAGAAAGCCATTTTTGTAACAGACCACTGGAGACTCTTTTCTTGAGATATGGAGTCAAGCATAAGGTTTCCACACCTTATCACCCCTAAATATGTGGGCAAACATAGATATCTGACGAGCGAAAATTGTTGGTCGGTAAAGAATTTCACAAATGAAATCTCATTGCAAATATAGTTCTAAACCAACAAACAATTCCTCAATCAAAAATTTTGTTTGTCACAAGTACAAACCCCAATAAAAATAAACTGGAGTATTTAAAACTCAGGTCGTCTCTCATGGAATTGCAGGGAAGTGTTCTTGTTATTGGCTAGGAAGGAATGTTTTGGGATTTTTGGATAAGGAACAAGAAGTGTAAATGGCAAAAGAAAATAAACTAACAACTAAGAAAGCTCTTGGCAAGGCATGAGAACTATAAATCCCATCCTTGTTTTCATTATCAATTATGACAAGAATTGTCCATTGCTACACTTAGTTAACCTTTAATTATGAAGGAAAGTCAAGTGGATATCAAATTGAGACCACAAGTCCTAGTCAAATCATAGCGAAAGACTAGCTTTAGTGGCATTCAAATTGACTAGCAACTTTCAATTATCATTCAACAAAAGAGTTTAATAACTCAAGAGTCACTAATTACTCAACACAAGCCAAGAGAAGGAAAACCTAGCTCATAACTAAAAGAAACATTTCATCAAACACATAGAGGGCAATAAAAGTAAACAACATAATTTGCAAGAAATAATAAAAGCTATAACTTCAAAAGCAAGAGATCAACAATAGAAAACTAGAACAAATATATAAATACATGGAAATCATAAATTGCATTAAAAGGAAATGAAGATCTACACAAGAGTTCATAAACTAAAATTAACAATATAAAGGAACTACAAGAAGAGTAAAAGGCTAGAGCAAGTAAAGATAAAAGAAACATAAAGCAAAAGAAGAAGTAGATCTAAATCTAAAAGGAAAATAAAACTAAGAACCCTAATTTAGAGAGAGGAGAGAGCCTCTCTCTCTAGAATTCTACATCTCTCTCTAAAACTAAGTGTATGAAATCACCCCCCTTCACTCCCCTTGAATTCTGCATGTAATAGGTTCATAAGTGAGTTGGATTTGTGCCTAGGAAGGTCAGAATTCGCCCCCAGCATTTTCACTTTAATGAAGTCACGTGCGAGCATCGACGCATACGCGTGGGTCATGCATACGTGTTGCTTGGATTTTTGCTATCCACGCGTGCGTGTCTGCTGTGCGTGCATGTCGGTGAGTGCATCCCGAATCCTTAATTTTTCATGATTTCTCCACTTTTCATGATTTCCTCTTCACTTCCTTGATCAATTCCTAGCCTTTTCATCCTAAATTCACTAACAAACACATCAAGGAATCTAGTGGAATCGAAGGTGAATCAAAATTTGCAATTTAAGGCCTAAAAAGCATGTTTTCACGTTCAAGCACATATTAGGAGAAAATCATGAAACCATGCCATTTCATTGAATAAATGTGGAAAAAAGTGATAAAATCTCCCAAATTAAGCACAAGATAAACCCTAAAAATGGGGTTTATCAACCTCCCCACACTTAAACCAAGCATGTCCTCATGCTAGAATCAAGAAAGAAACAAAGGATACCAACATTTATTTAATGCAAACTAATTAAATGCAACCTATCTAAATGAATGCAACTACTTGGTCAGAATAAATTAATTCCCAAGAAAACATATATAAGCACAAGGGCTAAAGTAGTAGCAATCAGATCAAATCCACAACTGAATTGAGTTATTAAAAGATATTTACAAACTTGCAAGACAAGTGATGATCATAGGTGAAAACATGTAATTGAGCAATCGAACCCTCACCGGATGTGTATCCGCTCTAGTCGCTCAAGTGTATAGGGTCGATTCACTCAATTCTCCCTTAATCGTGATTTCCAAGATTTGTTTTTCATCTAACAATCAACAGTTATGTCATGCATGCATACAAATATCATAAGGTCTTTCCAAAAGGTTGTAATGGGGCTAGGGTCAAGGTAGGATGCATATGGTCAAGTGAGCTTGCAATTTGAATATTTGATTAACGTAAGCTTCCCACCTAACCTACGACAACCTAAACAAATTAAGTGATAACCTAACTACCCATTACTCACTTTTTCATATACTCCTGCATTCTCTTTTGATTACCACACATATCCATTGATTTTTATTGAACTTTACTTTGGGGCATTTTGTCCCCTTTTTATTTCTTTCTTTTTCTTTTCTTTCTATATATATATATTTTATTTCTTTTTCTATTTTTCTTTTGTTTTTCTCTTCTTTTTTTTTCTTTTTGCAATGAAGTATATACAAAGATATCAATGCATATGGTTTAAACATTTAATTAATACATGAGTATGTATCCAATTCCCAATATTTTCAACAAAATACAAAAACACCCTTTTACCTCAACCAAAGTCCTAGGTTTCCCCACACTTAAATGATACACACTCTCACTAGCCTAAGCTAATCAAAGATCCAAATTAAGGACATTTATTATTTTTTGCTTTAAAGCTTGTGATGTGCTAAATTAAAGAACTAAGTGGGTTAATTGTAGACTCAAAGTTGGCTAACAATGGAAGATAAAAGGTAAGTCTATTTAGGTAAGTGAGCTAAATGAAATGATGGCCTCAATCATATAAATGCATGTATACATAGAATAATGGACATATAGAATCCAACAAATCAAAGATTACAATCATAGAAAGAGAATAATCACACAAGAAGGAAGATAAGTGGTTATAAGATGTAACCACACAATTAGACTCAAAACTCACAAGGTTGTGTGTTCTTAGCTCAAAAACATGATCCACAATATATAATTCAAGCAAGTTCAATGAAAAATTTTCACTCAAATCAATTGGGATGTCAATGCCCTATAAAGAATGTTTTTCTTGGAGAATATCATTATTTTAACTAAGCTTATTATATATATATATATATATATGCAACAGAAAATCCTAAAAGACCTAAAAAAATTGAAATGCAAAAGTGTTGGGCTTAGAAAATTGTCACCTAAAAACACCGACTGGTCGGACGACCTCGCCATACTTAAAAGTTTGCACCGTCCTCGGTGCATTCTAAGATGAACAAGGGGGTACGGTGACTCTCCGAGTTGCTACCTTCAGCTGGTAGGTCAACCGGTTACTGCATGTTCTTTCTCCTGCTTCCGTTGTTGCTTATGATGCATCATTCATGAAAAATAGAAAATACCCCCGTAACATGAGAAAATACCAAAGCAAGGAAGCGTAAATTGTTGAATGAGGTAAATCACTAGAATGAAGTGAGTGAATTAGTGTGACATTGAAGAAAAAGAGTGTGTGAGTTCTAAGTTGAGCGTGGTTTAGAACACACACATACTAGCATAAAAACTTTGCCACAATTTTAAAATGGAAGCATGCACTTCACTCATTCTAGTGTGCTTGAATACTCTAAACTCGTAGGTTAAGATAACCAAACAAGCGATAAAGAAGCATGAAAGCATTCAAGCAAACATATAACATATGGATGCATATGGTCAAGAAACATAATGCATTAAGACAAATACTCAACATCCAACAAGAAATTGCCTAATAAAAAACAAGGAGTTCAAATCACACGGTAGCCAAATCATCAATTCAAAATATTTAAGAAGTGTGAGGGCAAAGAAATGGTTATAGATGGTGTTTGGTAATGCTGGATGATGGTTGAAGAAGGGAAAGAAAAGAAGAGAAGAGAGAAGAAGGAAAGAAATGAAAAGAAGAGTGGTGAAACATGGCAACCCACGCGTACGCGTGGGTCACACGTACGCGTGGGTCACGTACGCGTGGTGTGTTATTCAAAGAGGCGATGCGTACGAGTGGGTTGGTTTTGTGCTAGAGGCACAAATCCAGCACACAACTCACACAACTCTCAGGTAAAAGTATCGAAGTTGGAAATTTGGGATCCACGCGTGCACGTGGATGATCAAAATGCTTGCAGCCACGCGTACGCGTGGGTGATGCGTACGCGTGGGTTGGTGCTCTATTTTTCAAATTTTTTCTAAGTTCTTGCACCAAACCAAGCATTCCAAACCTCCAAACAGCTACCAAAACACCATAAAACCTTATTCAACATACGAAACTACCAATTAATATCAACAAACTAAATAAAACATGAATTCAAACTAATTTCTTCCAATATTTACAAAGGAGAAAAATGAAAAGATGTTACCATGGTGGGGTGTCTTCCACCTAGCACTTTTATTTATTGTCCTTAAGTTGGACTTATAGGGAGCCCCTCATCAAGGTGGCTTGTGCTTGAATCCATCCTTGAACTTCCACCAATGCTTGAATTTCCAATAAGCTCCATCATTCAAAAGTAATGCTTCCAAGCCATGATGGAGTTCTTTACAAACCATGGCCTCCCAAAGTTGATCCTCATCTTGTAATCTGCGTTCCCACACTTTATTTTCACACCTGTCTTCATGTCGACCATCATTAATCCACCTGGGCGGTAAGCAAGATGAATTCTCAATGAAGTGCCTAACTTGAATCCTAGACCCATCTAATTGAGCACTAGTCCAACCTTTGCATCTAATCCTTGAAGTATCAAGCATAATAAACCTTGATTTGCAATGCCAACCACAAAAAATCTTTCTCTTACGCTTCATCCCGCAAAGCGTCCTAAGTTGACCATCCGTTTCAAGCAAGCCATACTCGAGTGGGACAATAAAGATAATAGAGTTGAGTTTTACCCACTCAAGTAAAGGAGTAAATGGTAACCTAGGTAAAGAAGCTTCCAAGGATCTTGACAAAGCGTACTCAACCCCCGTCCTTCTTTTTCTAAGGACTTCCACTTCTTCACAAGAATTTTTAAATTCAATCCTTTGCTCATTGATTCTAACCAATTCTTTTCCCTTACTCAAACTATAATTAGGAGGATGAGAGAAGTTTACTTCCACAACACTTTCAAATTCACCAGGAGAAAGTTCTTCAATCTCAAAGGATTTTTTACCACTAAGATTTTATGCTTGATCTTCATTGTCAAGGAAACTCAATTCTTGCTCTATCCCGTCCAATTCTTCATATGGGATATGCCTTGGAGGTTGTGCATATTCCTCCTTGACATCAAATTCAATATTCTGGGAGGGGTTTTCCTCAACTCTAGGTTCCCATGGTGGTTCCACATCTCCTAAGTCTTTAACCATTTCTTCTTCTTCCTCAACAATCATAGGTTCCAACAATTGTTCCAACATAAAGCAACATTCCTCATTATCCACCAGAATTTCCAATCTCTTCCTCATGCTATTCTTTTCATTAGATTCTTCACATGTAGCCATGGGAGTTCCTTGAGTGTTCAAGCATTGGGAGGCTAATCGGTTTACTACCTCATTCAAGGCAGCCGTGAATTCTTGCACATCCCTTTTTATCTCCTCTTGCCTTTGAAGAAGAACACCAAGGATGTCATTCATTGGAGGTTGGGGTGGATGGGAGAGTTCATTATCTTAGAGGAAGGTGGTTCATCATAATAAGGATGTAGTGGTTCAATATTCTCCTTTAATTATACTTGTTGCACAACACACTCCGATCTTTTGTCCTCAAGTTGAGATTCTACAAACCCCTTGAGATGATCCTTTGATTATTGTTCAACTTTGCTAACATAAGTAGGATCATATTTCTCTTGGATTGATGGAGATGGACATTCTTCCGTGGAAGGTTGTGGTGGAAAGTAAAATTCATCTTATGGGTGAAAGTTCACATACATTGGAGGTGGTTCATCATGGTCATAGTATGGAGGAGGTAGTTCTTGGAAATATTGATATTGTGGTGGTTCTATATATGGTTCATATGGCTCAAAAGGTGGTTAGTGTGGTGGATATGGATTATGGTCATACAGAGGTGTTTGGTGAAAAGGGGCTTGTGAGTATGGTTGATGGCTATATTGAAGATATGGCTCATAGGCATATGGTGGTGGTTCTTGATAGTCACAAGGAGGATCAACATAGCCATTTGATTGATATGCATCATAAAATGGCTTTTGTTCATAGTGCATTGGTGGAGGTTGTTGCCAAGAGGATTGATCATGTGCATATGGCTCCTTCCACCCTTGATTGTTCCATCCTTGATGCATGTCTTCATTGTAGCTCACATTCTCTACAACATAGTTAGAACCAAACTCATAGCCAAAGTGAGAATTCATGATAGCAAAAGAAAATAAAAATAAAAACTAGTAATAAATAAAGAGAAAAACTCCTACAACTACCAAAAACTAATAAAGAAGTAAAAGGCAAACATATCTACAATATTCACATATATACAATAACCAATAACAAGGCACACATTTGCAATGCCCCGGCAACGATGCCATTTTAACGAGCAAAAATTGTCGATCGGTAGAGAATTTCACAAATGAAATCTCATTGCAAGTATAGTTCTAAACCAATAAACAATTCCTCAATAAAAAATTTTGTTTGTCACAAGTACAAACCCCAATAAAAATAAACCGAAGTATTTAAACCTTGGGTCGTCTCTTAAAGAATTGCAGGGAAGTTTTCTTGTTATTGTCTAGGAAGGAATGTTTTGGGATTTTTGGATAAGGAACAAGAAGTGTAAATGGCAAAAGAAAATAAACTAATAACTAAGAAAGCTCTTGGCAAAGAATGAGAACTAAAAATCCCATCCTTGTTATCCTTATCAATTGTGACGAGAATGATCTATTGCTCCACTTAGTTAACCTCTAACTATGAAGGAAAGTCAAGTGGATATCAAATTGAGACCACAAGTCCTAGTCAAATCATAGTGAAAGACTAGCTTTAGTGGCATTTAAATTGACTAACAACTTCCAATTATCAATCAACAAAAGAGTTTGATAACTCAAGAGTCACTAATTACTCAATACAAGCCAAGAAAAGGAAAACCTAACTCATAACTAAAAGAAACATTTCATCAAACAAATAGCGGATGGTTTTGGCGTTAGTGGTAAAGTTAACATCATTAACGTCATCAAAGGTTAAGAAAGGCTACGTTAGTGGCCACGTTAGTGCCACTAACGGTGGGGTTAACGTAATTCAAAGGGGCTGGGATGTTAATGCAACGTTAGTATCACTAACATGTTTGAACCAGGATTTTACACTTGATGTTAACCACACTAACGGCCTGACTAACGTGAATGATACTAATGACCGGAATTCACTCACTATATAATGAATCCGTTCCTTAGAAAGCGCACCAAAGTATTGTCAAGTAATAATCCACTATGAGTAGTGTCGAATCCCACAGAGATTGGTAGATTGAGCAACTTTAATTAATGGGTGAGCTAGTCAAGCTATTCAATAGAGATTGTTGAGAGCAGAATTCTAAATTAGCAAAAATGTAAATGACTTGAAGGTAAAGAAAAGCAATAAAGTGCAAAAAAGTAAAGGACAAGAATATAAAGTGCTGAAACATAAATGACTGAATAGTAAATGGGGAGTGGGTAATGACAGAATTTAAAGTAAAGCTATAAATAATATGGAAGATAAGAATAGGGGAATGTTATTGGTATTTGGAGATGTTGCTCTCTTTGGATTAGATCTAGATCATCTCTCCTTCAATCATGCAACTCATTGACCTCTTGGCAATGATGATTGATTGAACACCAATCCCTTGGTGATTCAATCTCTTAAATCTTGATAAGTAGCCAATTCCTTGGTCTAATTGCTCGTGAAGAGAGATATGCTTGGTCCCTGATTATACCACACATCCTCATAGATCCAAATAATGGGTGGATTTCATGTCAGCATATCCAATCCCAAAAGCCAGATCTACTCAAGTGTGAGAAGGGATTTCAAGCATGCATGTTTCCTTTTCCAAGGTTCCCATTAAACCCAGTTTGCATTCAACCTCTTTCCCAAGATGATTAAACACTAACATGAAGAACGAAATTCCTTCTAGCAAATCAAAGAGAAGATGAAGAGAAGAGAAAATTCACTATCATTAATCCATCAAGTACAATAGAGCTCCCTCTCCTAATGAGAGGGAGTTTAGCTACTCATAGTGATGAGCGGATAATTTATACGCTTTTTGGCATTGTTTTTAGGTAGTTTTTAGTAAGTTTGAGCTACTTTTAGGGATGTTGTCATTAGTTTTTATGTTAAATTCACATTTCTGGACTTTACTATGAGTTTGTGTGTTTTTCTGTGATTTCAGATAAATTCTGGCTGAAATTGAGGGACTTGAGCAAAACTCTGAAAAAAGGCTGACAAAAGGACTGCTGATGCTGTTGGAATCTGACCTCCCTGCACTCGAAATGGATTTTCTGGAGCTACAGAACTCCAAATGGCTCGCTATCAACGGCGTTGGAAAGTAGACATCCAGAGCTTTCCAGAAATATATAATAGTCCATACTTTATTCGGGAATTGACGACGTAACTTGGCGTTGAACGCCAAGTACATGCTGCTGTCTGGAGTTAAACGCCAGAAAAAAGTCATGATCCGGAGTTGAACGCCCAAAACACGTCATAACTTGGAGTTCAACTCCAAGAGAAGCCTCAGCTCGTGGATAGATCAATCTCAGCCCAAGCATACACCAAGTGTGCCCCGGAAGTGGATTTATGCATCAATTACTTACTCATGTAAACCCTAGTAGCTAGTCTATTATAAATAGAACATTTAACTAGTGTATTAGTCGTCTTTTGACCACGTTTCATCTTTGGTCTCAGTTTTGTTTTATTCTTCATCTTAGGAGACTATTGATCACGTTTTGGGGGCTGGCCATTCGGCCATGCCTGAACCTTTCACTTATGTATTTTCAACAGTGGAGTTTCTGCACACCATAGATTAAGGGTGTGGAGCTCTGATGTACCTCAAGTTTCAATACAATTACTATTACCTTTTATTCAATTCTCTCTTATTCTTATTCCAAGATATACGTTGCACAACACTTTGATGAATGTGATGATCTGTGACACTCATCATCATTCTCACCTATGAACGTGCGTGATTGACAACCACTTCCGTTCTACCTTAGGCCGGGCGTATATCTCTTAGATTCCCCAACAGAATCTTCGTGGTATAAGCTAGATATATGGCGGCATTCATGGGGATCCGGAAAGTCTAACCTTGTCTGTGGTATTCCGGGTAGGATCCTGGGAATCCGGAAAGTCTAACCTTGTCTGTGGTATTCCGAGTAGGATTCTGGTATTGAATGACTGTGACGAGCTTCAAACTCCTGAAGGCTGGGCGTGATGACAAACGCAAAAGAATCAATGGATTCTATTCCAACCTGATTGAGAACCGACAGATGATTAGCCGTGCTATCCCTTTTTATTTTCTTTTTATTATTAATTTCCGAAATCCATAAACCAATTTAATCTGCCTAACTGAGATTTACAAGGTGACCATAGCTTGCTTCATACCAACAATCTCTGTGGGATCGACCCTTACTCGCGTAAGGTTTATTACTTGGACGACCCAGTACACTTGCTGGTTAGTTGAACGGAGTTGTGAATTCAAATAAAGCCAATTATTAAATTTCATACAAGTACAAAGAACATGTGATCACAATTTCGTCCACCACATAGCTTAGAGAAAAGTACAAGAGATGGAAGAGATGAAGTGGGGTAAAAAACTAGAACTTAACCAATCAACCCAAAACTAACTAGCCAATCTCTTTTTTCAGTACTATCAGGGGGTATGTATACTACTCCTATCACTAGAATAAAAAAATACAAAAGAGAAAAGAAAATTACAACTGAAAAGAAAAGGAAAAACTAATAGAAATAAACCATGTGTCTGGCGTGTGCCTGGCGTTTGAGTGGCGTGCCACTCCTAGCTCCTCAGCTTGGCTTGGCGCGCCATGCCTAGCTCCAAATGGCACACCCTTCTCATGCAGCTAGCCTGGCGTGCCATGCCTTCGAGCTCAAGTGGCGCGCCCAGGGTTTTTCCTCCCTTCTTCCTCTTTGGAATCTTAAACTGGCGTAGCACGCCCATGTCTGGTGTGCCACACACATAGTAAGTACTTCATCCTTTTTCTCTGGAAAGTAATACTGGCGTGCCATGCCCTTGACGGGGACTTCATTCTTCTTCTCTAGAAAATACTACTGGCATGCCACACCAAGTAGCTGGCGTGCCACACCCTTGACAATAGATGAGTAAGTCCCGGGTCCAGTAACTGGCGTGCCACTCCCAGTATTCATGTGGCACGCCCATGGTTATCTTATCTTGGTGTGCCACGCCTAAAGTCCCAAGTGGAATGCCCAATCTTCTTCTTCCTTGTAAGCTTGTGCTGGTGTGCCACGCCTTCGAGCTCAAGTGGCACGTCCAGTGTTCTGCTTCCTTCTAGGCTTGTGCTGGCGTGCCACGCCTGATGCCAGGGCATCTTAGGCTAGTTTCACTAGCCTTTTTCTTTGTTTTTAATAGGTTTTATGCACTTTCTTGAGTTATAAGTAAGCAAATTGTGTAGAAATTCATGCATACCTAGATTCATCCAACCATGACTAATTTGATGCAATTTCATGAGAATTATGCTATAATTACTTGTATGCTAAGGATGATGAGAATTTTCATGACTTTAGCAAGGCTTTGATGCATGTATTGGTTGATGATAGGTGAAAGAAAGCATGGAGGAAGGTTGAAGAAGGAGCCTGAAGAAGATGAAGAAGAAGCAACGTTGGTGGCCAAGTTGGACCACTAACGTTGCCTCCAACTTTGGAAGAGAGGCAGAGCAATTCTCTGTAAAGTGTACTAATGCTCATGTTGGAGGGAGCGTTGGACATCCAACGTTACACCCAACGTGGTGATAAAAATTTCAATTTTGGAGCTAAATAAATTTTGAGCGACGCGTATGCGTGAAAAAGAAAAATTTCAGTATCCACACGCAAGCGTGAGTCACATGCACGCGTGAAAGCAAAATTGACCATCCTCGTAAATGCGTGGGTCACGCGTATGCGTCAAAATTGAACGTTGGAGGTCCAACGTTGCCTCAAACGCTGCCTCATCAAATGTTGGCCATCAAAGGTTGACTCCAACGTGAATCATCAGAACTCACAATTCAAACAAATTTCTTCTCAACATCAACAGAAACCAATTGGAGCCATTTTCAACCGAATTCTAGCAAGGCGAAAAGCCCAATTCAGAGATTGAAGATAAATGGAAGAAAGTGTATAAATAGCTTAGAATTTTAGTTAGAAAGGAAGCTCTTTCCCAATTTTTTTTCTAATTTGTTTACACTTATTGCACTTTTCATTTTTTTGGAATTCAGAATGTACCTTTTAA
The DNA here is from genome assembly GCF_000817695.3 of Arachis duranensis. Classification (NCBI taxonomy): domain Eukaryota; kingdom Viridiplantae; phylum Streptophyta; class Magnoliopsida; order Fabales; family Fabaceae; genus Arachis; species Arachis duranensis. The sequence continues at coordinate 58,866,345 of NC_029781.3, forward strand.
TTCGAATTTCCATTTTGAGAGCTATGAACAACTAAACCCCTTTCATTGGTGTAGGGAGCTCTATCTAATTCAATGGATCAATATTAGTTTGCATTCATCTTCTTCTTTCTTTTCTCTTGATTTTGCTAGAAAGCTTTCGGTCTTCATCCAATTGGATAGTTATCTTGGGAAAGAAGCTATTCATAATTGGATCTCCTCAGAACCTTGGAAGAGGAATAAGGAGATCATGCTAGAAATGCTTTATCATATTGGATTAGATTGGGGTTTGGATGGATATAGTGACATGTGATCCTACCAATACTTTGATCTATAAATTTGTGTGGTATAATCAGTGACCATACTTCATCTCTTCCCATGAGCACTTAAATCAAGGAATTGGGAATTTGTTCATGCTTAGAGAGATTAGATTGCCAAAGAATTGGGATCTAATCACCTAAGATTGCCAAGGAGATCAATGAATGTATTGATTGCGGAAGAAATGAAAATAACTTGATCCGGAGAATTATGACATCTCTTGACTGCAATGAACTCCCCATTCTCTGATCTACCCATTCTATTTACTTTCTGCTCTTTAATTTCATGCTTAATCCCCTATTCCATTTACTTTCTTGAAATATAAGCTTCTGTCATTTAGTTTCCAGCAATTTAATTTCGGTTCATTTACTTTCTTGAAATTTAAGTTTCCCACCAATTTACTTTCTGCAATCCCAATTAAATTCTGATTTCGCTCAACTAGAATAATTCTCCATTTAAAGTTGATCAACCAACCAATCCCTGTGGGATTCGACCTCACTCTATTGTGAGTTTTTACTTGACGATAATCCTGTACACTTGCCGGTAGGAAATTTGTTGAGAGTCAAATTTTTTCATATCAAGTTTATGGCACCGTTTCGGGGATCGGTTTTGTATTAACAATTACTAAATTGGAGGATAACTGGATTAAGTAATTTTCTGCTCTTTTGAATTTTTATTTCTGTTGTTCATTTTTGGTTTCTGCAATTTTTAGTTGTTTTTCTTTATTTTTACCTTACTTCTTTTACTTTCCAGCAAGCTAACCCACTAACTATTTGATAAATTGCTCTAACCAAGCTAACTATACTCTATTTTAGTGGACTCTGCATTTGCTGTTTCTTGTACTTATTCATTATATGATAGGTAGAAGAGAGGCCTCAACCTCATTTGATAGTGAACTAGAAAGAATCTTCCTGAGATTAAGGAGGGAAGCCAGGGGAAACAGGGCTGTTGGTGCAGAAGCAGAGGAGGAAGATTTGGATTTAACCATGGAGGATGATATGGAAAACCATCATCAAGGAGAGGTGAATAACAATGCCAGAAGAGGTGGACCCAACCCTACTGGACAAGAGAGGAGAGTTCTGGTATCATACATCAATCCAAACCCATGAAACTGTGGTAGCAGCATTCAAAAGCCAACTATCAATGCTAATAACTTCGAATTGAGACCCTGATAAACTCTGATTTCGTGGTTTATTTTGTGCTTAATTTGGGGGGATTTTATCACATTTTGCCACATTTATTCAATAAAATAGCATGGTTTTATAATTCTCCGTTGAATTGTACTTAAGTGTAAAAACATACTTTTTAGGCCCTTAAATTGGTGATTTTAACTCACTTTAATTCCATTCGATGCCTTGATGTGTTTGTTGAGTGATTTCAGGTTCATAAGGCAAGTATTGGATGGAAGAAATGAGTAGAAAAGCATACAGAGGGGAGAATGCATGAAGAAACAAAGATTGGGAATGCATCAAAGGACGCGCACGCATACAAGGCGCGCGCGCAAAAGTTAGTTTGCCTAAGGACGTGCATGCATACATGCCGCGTCCGCACAGATGAAGAAATAGCTAATCAACGCGCACGCCTACATGGCGCGTACGCGCCGATACTCGCACGTGACTCACTTAAAGGAAAAATGCTGGGGGCAATTTCTTAGCAGCCCAGGCCCAATTCCAACATGTTTCTGAGTGTATTTCATGAAGAATTGAAGCCCAAGCAAAGGGAGGGAGGATTGTTTGTAGCTTAGCATCATGTAGTTTAGCTTCTAGAGAGAGAAGCTCTCTCTTCTATCTAGAATTAGGTTAGGTTAGGTTAATTTCATCTTTATTCTAGTTCCAATTTCAGGTACTCATCTTGTTTTCTCTACAATTTCATGTTTATCTTCTTGATTCCTCTTAGTTTTCATGTTAATTCCCCTTTTTGTTATCTTTTATGTTCATGGATGTTCTTGTTGGAATTGATTTACTTTTAGTGCAATTTAATGTTTGATGTTCTTTTATTGTTGATTTGAGTTGTGATTTCATTTTCCTTGCAAATGGTAGTTGGTAGATTTATATTTCTTGCACTTTTACTATGCTTTCCATTTGTACCCACCAAGTGTTTGACAAAATGCTTGGTTGGGCTTTAGAGTAGAATTTTATGATCTTGGCTTGGGAAGGTAACTTAGGAACTCTTGAGTAGCTAATGTCCAAGTGATTGATGATTGGGAACCATTGACCTTAGATCTCACTAATTGAATTGGTGGAGACCTAGGACTTATGGACTTGGATTGACGTAACTCATTTGACTATCCTTTATTAGTTAGAGGATGACTTAATGGGGTTATCCTTGCCAATTCTCATGTTGTGGTTAGTGATAAGGATAGAGATCCTTGACCACCAACCCTTGCCAGAGCCCTTTTGTTATTTGAATTTTCTTATCATTTACTTTTCATGTCTCTTATTCTAAAAACCCCAAAATATTCTGTCATAGCCAATAATTGATCACTTCATTGCTATCATCGTGAGACGACCCGGAGTCGAAATACTCTGGTTAATTTTTATTTGTGGTTTGTACTCGTGACAAAACCATAAATTTAATTTGATTCGAGGATTTCCTATCGGTTTGGACTATACTAACAACAGAATTATTTTGTGGAATTCCAGACCGGTATCAATTCTCGCCGATCAAATTAATGGCGCTGTTGCAGGGGATTGCAATGGTGCAATGTTGTTGGCTATTGTATATATTGTGAATATCTTGATTTTTGGTTTGTTTGTTAGTTTTTGCTAGTTGTAGGATTTGGTTCTCTTTGTTTCCTGTTAGCTTTTGTTTCTATTTTCTCTTTTACTATGAATTCTCTTCCTTTTGGCTATGAGCATGGTTACAACTATGTTGTAGGAAATGGAAGCTTTAATGGGGATGTGCATCAAGGATTTGGAGATCAAAGGTGGGAGGAGCCCCAAGCTTATGGACAACCTTCTTGGCAACAACTTTCTCCGGCTTCTTATGGGTACAATTCAAATCTTGATGCATACCAATCTAATGTATGTGATGACCCTCATTGTGGTTGTCAACCACAATCATCATATGCATATGAACCCCCTCCTCAATATAGCCCTTCACCATACTCACAAGCCTCATACCATCATTCACCTCTATATGATCCCAACCCATACACAACATACCAACCACCATATGAACCATATCTAGAACCATCACCATTCCAATACCAATACTCCCATGAACCATAAAATCCATACACACTACCTCAAGAATTTTACCAATATGAACCACCTTCTAATTACAACAACCTTCCCTCAAACAATGAACCATCTCTTCCACCATCGCCTCCCAATGAAGCACCCATGCTATAATTGAAAGATCTTGAATCTCATCTCTTTAGGCGACAAGAGAAGGATGAAAAGAAGTTTGCAGGGTTAAGAGAAAAAATGGCTATCATAGTAGAAGCCATTCGTAACATAGTCTCGTCCCACCTATGCCTATGCGATCAAGGCACTCTCATTGTTGAATGTGGAGAGGCAACCAAAGAGCTTAGTGAGGGAGTGAACTTGAAGCTCCAAGGTGAAGAAGAGGAGTCAAAGCAAGACGTGCAACAAGAGGAGAAGGTAGAGATTATTGAACCAAAGGAAGTAGTGGTTGGAACCTTAGGATATGTTGAGTACATAGAGGAATCACAAGTTGAAGTGCCTTCTTCCATGGAATTTATAGTTGATGTTGAGGAGGAGAGTGCACAACCTCCAAGGCACAATGTGACTGAAGAATTGGAAGAAGTGACCCAAGAAATAGGTCCTCCAATTTATGATGATTCTGCATCAACATATGATCCTTTTGAGTTTGAAGACTCCTTCCCCACTATACTTGGAATTGATGATGAGGTAGATTTTACTAAACCTCTTATCTATGATTTGAGTGATGGGGGAAGAGATTTTAGGCATTGGTGAAGAAGAATGGGAACTTGAGGAAGTGTGGCAATAGGTAAAGCTTGAAGAATCTTGCCAAGTGGTGGAAGCCTCTAGGAGAGGATGGACGGGAGTAGAGCGTGCCTTGTCAAGATCATTGGGAATTCCTCCACCTAGGTTGTCATCCAATCCTTCATTTGAGTGGGTAAAACTTCTAACTCTTAGCTCTATTATCCAACTTGAATTTGGTTTACTTGAGATGGATAGCCAACTTAGGGCGATTTGCGGAATTAAGCGGAAAAGGAGGATGTTTAGTGGTTGGCGTTGTAAGTTTAGGCTCATTATGGTTGAAGCTTCAAGGAGCAAGGGTTGGACTAGTGCTCAATTTGATGGGTCTAAGAGGTTAGTTTGGTGCTTCCATGAGAATTCATCAATCTTGCCACCCAGAGAAAATCACCATGATCAACTCAAGGATGGGTGTGAAAACAAAGTATGGGATCCCGGATCACACAAGGAGAATCAACTTTGGGAGCCCATGGTTTGTGAAGAACTCCATCAAATATTAGAGATAGTAACTTTGAATGATGAAGCACAATGGAAGTCCAAGCATTGGTGGATGTTCAAGGATGGATTCAAGCACAAGCCACCTTGATAAGAGCTCCACATAAGTCCAACTTAAGGACAATAAAAAAAGTGCTAGGTGGGAGACACCCCACCATGGTAACATCTTTCCTTTTTTCTTTTTGTAAATATTGCTAATAATTAGTTTAATTTTATGTTTTGTTTGGTTAAATATGTTTATTTGGGAGTTTAGTAAGTTAAATAAGGTTGTATGATGTTTTGGTAGTTGTTTGGAGGTTTGGAATGCTTGGTTTGGTGCAAAAACATAGAAAAATTTTGAAAAACAGAGCACCATCCACGCGCACGCGCACTCCACGCGTACACGTGATCGAAGTAATTTCAACCATCCATGCACACGCGTCATGCACGCGCACGCGTGGATTGAAGTTTTTCACTTCCCATACATTCACCCGAAAGTTGTGCCTGAAGTGTGCCAATTTTGTGCCCAATGCACACGTACGCGCACTTACACACGTACGCGTCGTTTATGAAATAACGCATCGATGCGCACGCATACCTTGCGCGTACGCGTCGCTACCATTTCATCAATCCACGCTTACGTGCACATGACATTTGGTTTGTTTTGTGCTTAATTTGAGGGGATTTTATCACCTTTTCCCACATTTATTCAATAAAATAGCATGGTTTTATAATTCTCCCTTGAATTGTACTTAAGTGTAAAAACATGCTTTTTAGGCCCTTAGATTGGTGATTTTAACTCACTTTAATTCCATTAGATGCCTTGATGTGTTTGTTGAGTGATTTCAGGTTCATAAGGCAAGTATTGGATGGAAAAAATGAGTAGAAAAGCATACAAAGGGGAGAATGCATGAAGAAACAAAGATTGGGAATGCATCAAAGGACGCGCACGCGTACAAGGTGAGCGCGCGCAAAAGTGAGTTCGTCTAAGGACGCGCATGCGTACATGCCGCGTCTGCGCGGATGATGAAATAGCTAATCGACACGCATGCGCACATGGCACGTACTCGCCGATACTCGCACGTGACTCACTTAAAGGCAAAATGCTGGGGGCGATTTCTGAGCAACCCAGGCCCAATTCCAACATGTTTTCTGAGTGTATTTGGTGGGCGAAATTGTGATCACTATAACTCAAATAATCCCCGGTAATGAATCCAAAGACTTGGTGTTCAATACCATGGCATAAACACAACTTCGCACAACTAACCAGCAAGTGTACTGGGTCATCCAAGTAATAAACCTTACGCGAGTAAGGGTCGATCCCACAGAGATTGTTGGTATGAAGCAAGCTATGGTCACCTTGTAAATCTTAGTCAGGCAAACTCAAATGGTTATGAATGATGAATAAAACATAAAGATAAAGATAGAGATACTTATGTAATCCATTGGTAGGAATTTCAGATAAGCGTATGAAGATGCTTGGTCCCTTCCGTCTCTCTGCTTTCCTACTGTCTTCATCCAATCCTTCTTACTCCTTTCCATGGCAAGCTGTATGCAAGGGTTTCACCGTTGTCAGTGGCTACCTTCCATCCTCTCAGTGAAAATGTTCAACGCACCCTGTCACGGCACGGCTATTCATCTGTCGGTTCTCAATCAGGTCGGAATAGAATCCAGTGATTCTTTTGCGTCTGTTGATGTGTGGAAAACAATCCAACACAAAACTCACCGGCAAGTGTACCGGGTCGCATCAAGTAATAATAACTCACATGAGTGAGGTCGATCCCACAGGGATTGAAGGATTGAGCAATTTTAGTTTAGTGGTTGATTTAGTCAAGCGAATTAAGTTTTGGTTGAGTGGGTTGTATTTAACAGAAGCTAAATTGCTTGGAATGTAAAGGGAGAGGGGAGAATTGCAGTAAATTAAAGGACAGGAAAGTAAAATAGACTGAATCTTAAAGGACAAGAAATTAAATGACTAAAACTTAAAGTGCAAGAAATGTAAATTGCAGTAACTTAAATGGCAAGAAATGTAAATTGCTTGAATGTAAAAGGGATTTGAGGACTGGGATTGTAGAATCTAAACAAAGAGAAATTGAATTGCCACAGTTAATATAGCAGAAATTGAATTAGAAACAATTAGAACTCAAACAGTAAAGAAATTAAGTGCAGCAAAGGTTCATAGAAGAACCAAAAGGAAATTGGGATCTCAGGACTCCAGAGACTAGGTAGCAGAGCCTAGATCTCAATTGCCTTCCTAGATCCAAGTTCTCAAAGCAATTGACAGGAAATTGAAGAAGAAGCAGTAAAGAGAATGTAAATGAACTCAATTATGCAGAAAAGAAATTAAATAGCTCTTGAGTGGAGATTGAGACAGAATTTCCTCAATTCTTAACACCCAAGACTCAAAACAAGGAAATTAAAAATGCCCAAGCAAGAACGAGGAAGAAGAGAGATCAATTCTCCTCCCCAATTCTCTGAAATCTCGGTCAAGTTTCTCCAAGAAAAGTTGCAAAAATTCAAAGCTCAAAGAAAGTGCAAAACTCCAAAGTCAAGTGAAAGTTTTTTTAATTACATCAAACTAGCTCCTATTTATACACTTTCTATTCTTGGATCTTGGGATTTGGATGGGCTTTTGATTTTGTGAAGAAATGAATTAAATTGGATTTTTAATTCAATTTTTGGCCTAAAAATAATAGCTTCCAGGAGGCTGCCCTGCCCTTGTGGAGAGCAGGGCAAGATTTGGTGCTTGGTGCGTGCGTGGTGCGGGCGGATGATGTTGTGGTGCGCCAGAATGGTGCCTTGGCGCGCCAGATTTGTGCCACAACAAAATGCTGCCCTGCCCTCGCGGAGGGCAGGGCAGTGTTTCCACTTTGACGTCCCGAGTTCGAAACTTGGATGCTGCACACGCTACCTATTTTCCTTGGCTTTCTTGGTACCAAAGTGAGGCTTAATTCCTTGCTTCCTCATGGTCCCGTGTTCAACTCTTGTGGCAAGCATTGTAGGCATTTTCCTTTGATTTTCTTTCCTTGGTGAGCCCGATACTGCCCTTGTGGAGGGCAGGGCATGGTTTTGTTCTTCTTGATTCCAAGGCACAGATTTATGCTCTGCCCTTGTAGTGGGCAGGGCAGAGTTGCCTTTCATGCTTTGTTCCCTTATGTTGCCCTCCTAGAGGGCAGTGTGCCCTTGTGAAGGGCAATGCTTGCTCCCTTCTTTACATGCGGCACACTTCTCCTTCCTTTGACCACGTTTTCTTCTCCTTAGGTCACGCTTTCTTAGGCCACGCTTTTCTCTTTTATTCTTTTCTTCACCTACAATAAACCAAAACAACCACTCCAAGTATCACTAAATTCACAAGGCTTATAAATCAATTAAAATTCAATTAAAATTAGCTTAAACCTCATGAGTTAACATTAATTCCATGGTTGTTGTTTGATTTAAAGAAGTTATGCATTTTCACTCCAAATCACTTACTTAGGATGCAAGAAAGTGCATAAAGACTAATAAAACAAGTGAAATTAGCTTGAAAAATGGGTATATGATGACTTGTCATCACAACACCAAACTTAAATCTTGCTTGTCCCCAAGCAAGCATCAAAATTAAGAGAAAATGAAGTGAACAAGAAAAGAACACATATCCTTATTAGGCATATAGCAGAACTTGATTTATGGAGTCTTTATGCAGACAATGACAACTCACTTATTGTTGCTGCTACATAATACACATCTTTCCTCAAAGGCTTGCTAACTTTGCTGTTAGAAGACTCACTTTTTAATTACTCCCTTGCTAACTTTTCTTGGCTTATAATGCTTAACAAGCTTATTATTCTTTTAGAGGTTTGGTGTCTAATGTTGCAGTAGTAGCCTTTGGCTTTATTTTTTTTTCTTTTACTCAACATCTTTCCACCACAGACACATGGCTCACTATTTCTTCCTAGGATCATTGATGCCCAGCATCTCTTTGGATAACTAAATGTTATGTACCTAAGTTGCTCTTTACCAAGGGCTTTTTCATTATTGATAAGAGTCTTTGTAACAGCAAGCTAACTCACATTTAAATGAGAATGATATTATGCAACAATTATTTCATGAGTTATGCATTTAATCAAACACATATACCACCATTAACTTCCATTCTT
>NC_029781.3:58875484-58880761 GCF_000817695.3 Arachis duranensis
CTTTGAAGTTGCAGCCCTTTGATTCTTCCTTCTGTTGTGTTCTCTTTGAGTTAAGATGCATAATGTCTTCAATTGTTGACTCATGTCCTGCATAATTATCAAAGTTGCTTGCTTCTCAAGCCCTTAATTATATGGTTAGTATGCATAAACTGAGTGTGGTTCCTGGATTGATTTTGGTGTGGGAACACCAAACTTAATTTTTTGCCACTGCCTCTTATGCAACAATTTTAACCATATGTGAAACCTTATGTCCTTGCTAAAGGTTAATGAAATTAAAGCTAGAAGGCAATTAAACAGTCGAATAATGTGTTTGGTTGCTTGGAGCTAGCATCATGCAAGAGGTGAGAATGTGTTTTTAAATGATATTTTTGGTGGAACACCAAACTTAGAATATTTCATTCTCCCTTAAATTGTTTTGGTATGCAACACCAAACTTAGCTCCTTACAATATAGAGAAAGTTACTTAGCCTTTTTATTAAATGGAAAGAAAACTACCTCAGGTTGGGTTGCCTCCCAACAAGCGCTCTTTTATTGTCACTAGCTTGACATCTTCTATTTTTGCTGATCATGGAGGTTGAAAAGCATAGTGCCTTAGCTTGTCTTTCTTCACTGTGAACTTCCTTCCGGTTTCCTCTTTGATGACCTCTATAAATTCTTGTGGAAGGATCTTAGTCACAATGTAGTGATCAGACAACTGTGGGGACACCTTCATAGTTTGAATATTGATCATCACTCGATCCCCTAGTGAAAATTTTCCAGTGGGGATTTTCTGCTTTTCTTTAGTTCTATCCTCTGTCTCTCCTTGAAAGAATTCCTTGTTGTGTTTCTCTTGGCTGGTACTTCCTTTGTCCAGTATTTTCTCATTGTCCTCTATGATCCTTTTCCATCCTTCCTTCTTTGTAGCCTCTTCGTTGTTGGTTGGTTTGTCTTCAATGGTTTTGAGGAAAGTATTTGGTTTCTTCTCACCCATTTCTGCAAAGTACTTCGCCAGTTGAGCTATCTGCTCCTCAATTCCTTTGATTAACATCTCTTGGTTCCTTATTGTTTCCTCTTGGTGTTTCATCAATCTCTCTATTAGGATCTCCAAGTCTGTGATTCTCTGAGAGTCTTGTGAGATTGGTTGGTTATGAGATGTTAAAGTTTGGAAGAGTGGGTGTGATGGTGGCATGTAGTGGTTGTTATTGCTGTAATGGTGTTTTTGTTGGTTTGTGAAGTTGGGGTTGTTATAATTGAAGTCCCTTGGTTTGTGATTTTGGTACTCGTTCCTTCTCCAGTTGAGATAAGTCTAGGAGTGTCTGTGTTGTGAGTATTGGCTTTGAGTGGCATTAGTGGGTGGGTGATGTTGATTGTTTGTGGTCATGGAGTTGCCCTGGTGGAAACTTCCTTGTACTTGATGTTGAGACTCCCTCATTCTCAGATAAGAATGGGGTCTCCATGGTGGAAATTTGGCATTCCCTGCAGCAGACAGCTCCATGTTTGTTGTGGTTGATGGTGCATTTGTCTGTTTAGGTCCTTGAACGCATTCACCCCTTCAATATTCATCACTTCTTTTTCTGAGATTGCATTCTGTGGTTTCTCAAATGAATGTTGGTTGTTGACTCCTTTGTCATTGAAGTCTGCAATTCCTTGGGCAGTTGTTGTTGCTTTGAGTAGGCCATCTGAGAAGTAGTCCACAGCTTTTCTTGTTTCTGGGGTCAATCCTTCATAGAAAGCTCGGAAGCCCACTTTATCAGTCGCTTTCTTGTATCTTTCCCAGGCCTTGAAGAGTGGTTCTGCATCCCCTTGTGTGAATAGATGTTCCTCCTCTTTCAGCTGGGTGATCTGTTTGGATGAGGTGAATTTGGCCAGAAATTTGGTGACCAAATCATCCCAACTAGTGATACTTCCTTGGGGAAAAGTTTCAAACCATTGTGCAGTTTCACCCTTTAATGAGAAAGGGAATAACAGGAGTGTCATGATCTGGACCATCGGTTTTGACCGCATTACAAGTTCTCAGAAAAGTAGATATGTGCTGTTGAGGATCTTCCAATGGATTTCCGTCATAAGAACAATTGTTCTTGATGAGTGTAATGAGTGGTGGCTTCATGTCATGATACTCCTTGTTTATAAAAACTTGATTTCCTGTGGTATGCGAACAAACAGGAGGAACAAACGGCAGCACGCTTGAGAATTAAGTGAAGTTAGTTAAAATATACTGTTAGTGAATTGATAGAGGCAATTTCTCAAACAGTTAGTGTGTTAGTCAAAATTAAAATAACAGAAAAGAAAAAGTGCTTGATCTAGACCTCCACTTCACTTAATCATTGTCAATCTATTTCAATCCCCGGCAACGGCGCCAAAAACTTGATGTGTGGAAAACGATCCAACACAAAACTCACCGGCAAGTGTACCGGGTCGCATCAAGTAATAATAACTCACATGAGTGAGGTCGATCCCACAGGGATTGAAGGATTGAGCAATTTTAGTTTAGTGGTTGATTTAGTCAAGCGAATTAAGTTTTGGTTGAGTGGGTTGTATTTAACAGAAGCTAAATTGCTTGGAATGTAAATGGAGAGGGGAGAATTGTAGTAAATTAAAGGACAGGAAAGTAAAATAGACTGAATCTTAAAGGACAAGAAATTAAATGACTGAAACTTAAAGTGCAAGAAAAAAGAACAAGAAATTAAATGACTGAAACTTAAAATGCAAGAAATGTAACTTGCAGTAACTTAAAGAGCAAGAAATATAAATTGCAATAATGAAAAAGGATTTGAGGATTGGGATTTCAGAATTTAAGCAATGAAAATTAAATTGCAGCAAGTAATAAAGCAAAATATGAATTGGAAATACTTAAAATTCAAACAGAGAATGGAATTGAATTGCAGCAGAGGTTCACAGAAGAACCAAAAGGAAAATGTGATCTCAGGACTCCAGAGACTAGATAGCAAAGTCTAGATCTCAATTGCCTTCCCAGATCCAAATTCTCAAAGCAATTAACAAGAAATTGAAGAAGAAACAGTAAAGGGAATGTAATTGAACTCAATTATGCAGAAAAGAAATTAAAGAGCTCTTGAGTGGAGATTGAGACAGAATTTCCTCAATTCTTAACACCCAAGACTCAAAACAAGGAAATTAAAAATTCCCAAGCAAGAACGAGGAAGAAGATAGATCAATTCTCCTCCCCAATTCTCTGAAATCTCGGTCAAGTTTCTCCAAGAAAAGTTGCAAAAATTCAAAGCTCAAAGAAAGTGCAAAACTCCAAAGTCAAGTGAAAGTTTTTTTAATTACATCAAACTAGCTCCTATTTATACACTTTCTATTCTTGGATCTTGGGATTTGGATGGGCTTTTGATTTTGTGAAGAAATCAATTAAATTGGATTTTAAATCAAATTTGTAGCCCAAGAAAAGTTGCTTCCAGGAGGCTGCCCTGAAAATAATAGCTTCCAGGAGGCTGCCCTGCCCTTGTGGAGGGTAGGGCAGGATTTAGTGCTTGGTGCGTGCGTGGTGCGGGCGGATGATGCTGTGGTGCGCCAGAATAGTGCCTTGGCGCGCCAGATTTGTGCCACAACAAAATGCTGCCCTGCCCTCGCGGAGGGCAGGGCAGTGTTTCCACTTTGACATCCCGAGTTCGAAACTTGGATGCTGCACACGCTACCTATTTTCCTTGGCTTTCTTGGTACCAAAGTGAGGCTTAATTCCTTGCTTCCTCATGGTCCCATGTTCAACTCTTGTGGCAAGCATTATAGGCATTTTCCTTTGATTTTCTTCCCTTGGTGAGCCCGATACTGCCCTTGTGGAGGGCAGGGCAAGGTTTTGTTCTTCTTGATTCCAAGGCACAGATTTGTGCTCTGCCCTTGTAGTGGGCAGGGCAGAGTTGCCTTTCATGCTTTGTTCCCTTATGTTGCCCTCCTAGAGGGCAGTGTGTGCTTGTGAAGGGCAATGCTTGCTCCCTTCTTTACATGCGGCACACTTCTCCTTCCTTTGACCACGTTTTCTTCTCCTTGGGTCACGCTTTCTTAGGCCACGCTTTTCTCTTTTATTCTTTTCTTCACCTACCATAAACCAAAACAACCACTCCAAGTATCACTAAATTCACAAGGCTTATAAATCAATTAAAATTCAATTAAAATTAGCTTAAACCTCATGAGTTAACATTAATTCCATGGTGGTTGTTTGATTTAAAGAAGTTATGCATTTTCACTCCAAATCACTTACTTAGGATGTAAGAAAGTGCATAAAGACTAATAAAACAAGTGAAATTAGCTTGAAAAATGGGTATATGATGACTTGTCATCATCTGTCACTAATGCCCAGCCTTCAGGAGTTTGAAGCTCGTCACAGTCATTCAATCATTGAATCCTACTCAGAATACCACAGACAAGGTTTAGACCTTCCGGATTCTCTTGAATGCCGCCATCAGTTCTAACTTATACCACGAAGATTCCGATTAAAGAATCCAAGAGATATCCACCCAATCTAAGGTAGAACGGAGGTGGTTGTCAGGCACGCGTTCATAGGTGAGAATGATGATGAGTGTCACGGATCATCACATTCATCAAGTTGAAGAACAAGTGATATCTTAGAACAAGAACAAGTGGAATTGAATAGAAGAACAATAGTAATTGCATTAATACTCGAGGTACAGCAGAGCTCCACACCTTAATCTATGGTGTGTAGAAACTCCACAGTTGAAAATACATAAGTGATAATAGTGATCATTGGCTTAAACTCCACCGTTGAAAATACATAAGAACAAGGTCTAGGCATGGCCGTGAAGCCAGCCTCCCAATGATCTAAGATAGCATAAGAATGAAGATAGCTACCAAGATGAGAATACAATAGCAAAAGGTCCTATATATAGAGAACTAGTAGCCTAGGGTTTACAAATGATGAGTAAATGACATAAAAATCCACTTCCGGGCCCACTTGGTGTGTGCTTTGGCTGAGCATTGAAGCATTTTCGTGTAGAGACTCTTCTTGGAGTTAAACGCCAGCTTTGGTGCCAGTTTGGGCGTTTAACTCCCATCCTTGTGCCAGTTCCGGCGTTTAACACTGGGAATTCTGATGGTGATTTTGAACGCCGGTTTGGGCCATCAAATCTTGGGCAAAGTATGGACTATCATAATTGCTGGAAAGCCCAGGATGTCTACTTTCCAACGTCGTTGAGAGCGCGCCTATTGGGCTTCTGTAGCTCCAGAAAATCTACTTCGAGTGCAGGGAGGTCAGAATCCAACAGCATCTGTAGTCCTTTTTAGTCTCTGAATCAGATTTTTGCTCAGGTCCCTCAATTTCAGCCA
>NC_029781.3:58881105-58881909 GCF_000817695.3 Arachis duranensis
TTGGCTTCTTTAGGAACTCAGAATCCAGATAGTGTTATTGATTCTCCTAGTTGAGTATGATGATTCTTGAACACAGCTACTTATTGAGTCTTTGCCGTGGCCCAAAGCACTCTGTCTTCCCGTATTACGACCGGATACATACATGCCACAGACACATAATTGGGTGAACCTTTTCAGATTGTGACTTAGCTTTGCTAGAGTCCCCAATTAGAGGTGTCTAGGGTTCTTAAGCACACTCTTTTTGCCTTGGATCACACTTTTATTTCTTTCTTTTTCTTTCTTTTTCTCTTTCTCCTTTTTTTTCGTTTCTTTTTTTTTTTTATATTCACTGCTTTTTCTTGCTTCAAAAATCATTTTTATGATTTTTCAGATCCTCAGTAACATGTCTCCTTTTTCATCATTCTTTCAAGAGCCAACATTTATGAACCACAAATTCAAAAGACATATGCACTGTTTAAGCATACATTCAGAAAACAAAAAATATTGCCACCACATCAAAATATTAAACTGTTATAAAATTCAAAATTCATGCAATTCTTCCTTTTTCAATTAAGCACATTTTTATTCAAGAAAGGTGATGGATTCATAGGACATTCAAATAGTTTTATGGAGGAAAGTGCATCCCTTGAGGCATCTCAGGGATTTGATGATGAGAGGGGTCTCTTGTTTGCTCCATCCTCTTCTTAGTAATGGGCTTGTCCTCATCAATGGGGATGTCTTCCGCTATGTCAACTCCAACTGAATAACAGAGGTGACAAATGAGATGAGGAAAGGCTAACCTTGCCAAGGTAGAGGACTTGTCCG
>NC_029781.3:58882175-58884064 GCF_000817695.3 Arachis duranensis
TTAAGGTCATGCCTTCTCAGTTGAACCAGCTTCCCTCTTGAATCTCTCTTCCATTGGGCGCCCTCTTCACAAATGATTGTGAGGACTTGGTCCAACCTTTGATCAAAGTTGACCCTTCTAGTGTAAGGATGTTCATCTCCTTGCATCATGGGCAAGTTGAATGCCAACCTTACATTTTTCAGACTAAAATCCAAGTATTTTCCCCGAACCATAGTAAGCCAATTCTTTGGGTTCGGGTTCACACTTTGATCATGGTTCTTGGTGATCCATGCATTGGCATAGATTTTTTTAACCATTAAGATTCCGACTTGTTGAATGGGGTTGGTAAGAACTTCCCAACCTCTTCTTCGGATCTCATGTCGGATCTCCGGATATTCACGCTTTTTGAGTTTGAAAGGGACCTCGAGGATTACCTTCTTCAAGGCCACAACTTCATAGAAGTGGTCTTGATGCACCCTTGAGATGAATCTCTCCATCTCCCATGACTCGGAGGTGAAAGCTTTTGCCTTCCCTTTCCTCTTTCTAGAGGTTTCTCTAGCCTTGGATGCCATAAATGGTTATGGAAAAACAAAAAGAAGAGAGTAGAAGAAGAAGAAATGAAGGAGATGTAAATGGCTTTGTGGTTCGGCCAAAGGGGGAGAAGTAGTGTTTAGGTTGTGTGAAAATGAAGGAGTGAAGATGGGTTTATATAGGAGTGGAGGGAGGGGTAGGGTTTGGTTATGGGAGGGTGGGTTTGAGAGGGAAAGTGTTTTGAATTTGAATGGTGAGGTAGGTGGGGTTTTATGAAGGATGGATGTGAGTGGTGAAGAGAAAGATGGGATTTAATAGGTGAAAGGTTTTTGGAGAAGAGGTGTTGAGGTGATTGGTGAATGGGTGAAGAAGAGAAAGAGTGGTGGGGTAGGTGGGGATCCTGTGGGGTCCACAGATCCTGAGGTGTCAAGGAAAAGTCATCCCTGCACCAAGTGGCGAGCAAAATTGCTCCCTGTGCCAATTCTGGCGTTAAACGCCAGGCTGGTGCCCATTTCTGGCGTTTAACGCCAAGTTCTTGCCCTTTACTGGCGTTTAACGCCAGTCTGGTTCCCCTTTCTGGCGTTAAACGCCCAGAATGGTACCAGACTGGGCGTTAAACGCCCATCTGCTAGCCTCACTGGCATTTAAACGCCAGCACGATCTTCCTCCAGGGTGTGCTGTTTTTCTTTCTGTTTTTCATTCTGTTTTTGCTTTTTCAATTGATTTTGCGACTTCTCATGATCATCAACCTACAGAAAACATAAAATAACAAAAGAAAATAGATAAAATATAACATTGGGTTGCCTCCCAACAAGCGCTTCTTTAATGTCAGTAGCTTGACAGTGGGCTCTCATGGAGCCTCAGAGATGCTCAGAGCAATGTTGGAACCTCCCAACACCAAACTTAGAGTTTGAATGTGGGGGTTCAACACCAAACTTAGAAGTTGGTTGTTGCCTCCCAACACCAAACTTAGAGTTTGACTGTGGGGGCTCTCTTTGGCTCTGTTTTGAGAGAAGCTCTTCATGCTTCCTCTCCATGGTGACAGAGGGATATCCTTGAGCCTTAAACACCAAGGATTCTTCATTCACTTGAATGATCAAGTCTCCTCTATCAGCATCAATCACAGCCTTTGTTGTGGCTAGGAAGGGTCTGCCAAGGATGATGGATTCATCCATGCACTTCCCAGTCTCTAGGACTATGAAATCAGCAGGGATGTAATGGTCTTCAACTTTTACCAGAACATCCTCTACAAGTCAATAAGCTTGTTTTCTTGAATTGTCTGCCATCTCTAGTGAGATTTTTGCAGCTTGCACCTCAAAGATCCCTAGCTTCTCCATTACAGAGAGAGGCATGAGGTTTACACTTGACCCTAAGTCACA
>NC_029781.3:58884222-58884505 GCF_000817695.3 Arachis duranensis
GTTCATCCTCCCAAGTCTCATTACCAAATAACTTGTCATTGAGCTTCGGATTGCTCCAAGGTATTTAGCAACTTGCTCTTCAGTGACATACTCATCCTCTTCAGAGGAAGAATACTCATCAGAGCTCATGAATGGCAGAAGTAAATTCAATGGAATCTCTATGGTCTCAGTGGTAGCCTCAGATTCTCACGGTTCCTCGTTAGGGAACTCATTGGAGGTCAGTGGACGTCCATGGAGGTCTTCCTCAGTGGCGTTCACTGCCTCTCCCTCCTCTCCAAATTCG
>NC_029781.3:58884788-58884971 GCF_000817695.3 Arachis duranensis
TGCTTGCCATTGCTAAACCTGTTTCTTCCACCATTATTATTGCTGAAACCTTGTTGAGGTCTCTGTTGATCCTTCCATGAGAAATTTGGATGATTTCTCCATGAAGGATTATAGGTGTTTCCATAGGATTCTCCCATGTAATTCACCTCTTCCATTGAAGGGTTCTCAGGATCATAAGCTTCT
>NC_029781.3:58885157-58886522 GCF_000817695.3 Arachis duranensis
CTAGCTCTGTCTCTTACAGCAAAAGGGAATAGCATAAGTCTGTAGACCTTAGGGTCAACCCCATTAGTCTTGACAGTGTCACAGATTTGCAAGAATTCAGCTAAAAACTGATGAGGATCTTCTAATGGATGTCCATGGAACTTGTAATTCTGTTGTATTAGAGAAACTAATTGAGGCTTAAGCTCAAAGTTGTTTGCTCCAATGGCAGGGATAGAGATGTTTCTCCCATAGAAGTCGGGAGAAGGTGCAGTAAAGTCACCCAGCACCTTCCTTGCATTGTTGGCATTGTTGTTGTTTTTGGCTGCCATAGGTTCTTCTTCTTTGAAGATTTTTGTTAGGTCCTCTACAGAGAATTGTGCCTTAGCTTCTCTTAGCTTTCGTTTCAAGGTCCTTTCAGGTTCAGGATCAGCCTCAACAAGAATGCTTTTGTCTTTGCTTCTGCTCATATGAAAGAGAAGAAAACAAGGAAATATGGAATCCTCTATGTCACAGTATAGAGATTCCTTGAGGTGTCAGAGAAAAAGAAAAATAGAAGGCAGAAGTAGAAAATTTGAACTTATCAAAGAAGATGGAGTTCAAATTGTTCATTGAGCAATAGTGTTAGTCCATAAATAGAAGGATGTGAGAAGAGGGGAAGAATTTTTCGAAAATTAAGTAAAAGATTTTGAAAACATTTTGAAAAACTTTAATTGATTTTCGAAAACCAAGATTGAGAAAGAAGCACTAATTAATTTTCGAAAACCAAGAGTGGGAAAGAGATCAAGTGATTTTTGAAAAAGATTTTGAAATTAGAAATTAAAAAGATTTGATTGAAAACTATTTTGAAAAAGATGTGGTTAAGAAGATATGATTGATTTTAAAAAGTTGTGATTGAGAAGATATGATTTGAAAAACATTTTAAAAAGATTTGATTTTAAAAATTAATGACTTGTCTAACAAGAAAAGATATGATTCAAACATTAAACCTTTCTCAACAGAAAAGGCAACATGCTTGAAATGTTGAATCAAATCATTAATTGACAGCAAGTTTTTTTTAAAAATGGAAAGAAGTTGATTTTGAAAAAGATTTGATTGAAAAGATTTGATTTTGAAAAAGATTTGATTTTGAAAAGATTTTGAAAACTAAAAAAAATTTGATTTGAAAACAAAATCTTCCCTCTTGTGCACCATTCTGGGCGTTTAACGCCCAAACTACTACCCTTTTGGGCGTTAAACGCCCAGCCAGGCACCCTGGCTGGCGTTTAAACGCCAGTTTGCCTTCTTCACTGGGCGTTTTGAACGCCCAGCTTTTTCTGTATAATTCCTCTGCTGTATGTTCTGAATCTTCAATTCTCTGTATCATTGACTTGAGAAGACACAAATTAA
>NC_029781.3:58886634-58886796 GCF_000817695.3 Arachis duranensis
TATGCAAGACACCAAACTTAGCAGTTTGTATACTACTGACACTAACAAATTGAGAATGCATATGAGACATATAAACACTCAAGTCAAGAGAATTTAAAAATCAGAGCAATGAAACCATCAAGAACAACTTGAAGATTAATGAAGACACATGCATGAATGCAA
>NC_029781.3:58887931-58904845 GCF_000817695.3 Arachis duranensis
TTTCGTGTAGAGACTCTTCTTGGAGTTAAACGCCAGCTTTGGTGCCAGTTTGGGCGTTTAACTCCCATTCTTGTGCCAGTTCCGGCGTTTAACGCTGGAAATTCTGAGGGTGACTTTGAACGCCGGTTTGGGCCATCAAATCTTGGGCAAAGTATAAACTATCATATATTGTTGGAAAGCCCAGGATGTGTACTTTCCAACGCCGTTGAGAGGGCGCCAATTGGGCCTCTGTAGCTCCGGAAAATCCACTTCGAGTGCAGGGAGGTCAGAATCCAATAGGATCTGCAGTCCTTTTTAGTCTCTGAATCAGATTTTTGCTCAGGTCCCTCAATTTCAGCCAGAAAATACCTGAAATCACAAAAAAATACACAAACTAATAGTAAATTCCAGAAAAGTGAATTTTAACTAAAAGCTAATAAAAATATACTAAAAACTAACTAGAACATACTAAAAACATACTAAAAACAATGCCAAAAAGCGTACAAATTATCCGCTCATCAGTATTCCATTTAGAATTGAAGCCCAAGCAAAGGGAGAAGCGATTGTTTGTAGCTTAGCATCATGTAGTTTAGCTTCTAGAGAGAGAAGCTCCCTTTTCTCTCTAGAAGTAGGTTAGGTTAGGTTAATTTCATCTTAATTCTAGTTCTAATTTCATGTAATCATCTTGTTTTCTCTTTAATTTCATGTTTATATTCTTGATTCCTCTTAGTTTTCATGTTAATTCCCCTTTTTGTTATCTTTTATGTTCATGGATGTTCTTGTTGGAATTGATTTAATTTTAGTACAATTTAATATTTGATGTTCTTTTATTGTTGATTTGAGTTGTGATTTCATTTTCCTTGCAATTGGTAGTTGGTAGATTTATATTTCTTGCACTTTTACTATGCTTTCCATTTGTACCCACCAAGTGTTTGACAAAATGCTTGGTTGGGCTTTAGAGTAGAATTTTATGATCTTGGCTTGGGAAGGTAACTTAGGAACTCTTGAGTAGCTAATGTCCAAGTGATTGATGATTGGGAACCATTGACCTTAGATTTCACTAATTGAATTGGTGGGGACCTAGGACTTATGGACTTAGATTGACGTAACTCATTTGACTCTCCTTTATTAGTTAGAGGATGACTTAATGGGGTTGATCCTTGCCAATTCTCATGTTGTGGTTAGTGATAAGGATAGAGATCCTTGACCACCAACCCTTGCCAAAGCCCTTTTGTTATTTGAATTTCCTTATCATTTACTTTTGATGTCTTTTATTCCAAAAATCCCAAAATATTCCTTCATATCCAATAATTTACCACTTCATTGCAATCCTCGTGAGACGACCCGGAGTCCAAATACTCTGGTTAATTCTTATATGGGGTTTGTACTCGTGACAAAACCATAAATTTAATTTGATTCGAGGATTTCCTATCGGTTTGGACTATACTAACAACGGAATTATTTAGAGGGAGTGCCCAAGAGGATCAAACCCCAACTCATAAATCTTGTCCAGAAGAACTGCTCTTTTAGAGGGAGTGCCCAAGAGGATCCTAATGAGCATCTCACTAAATTTTAAAGGATTTGTGGCACAGTTAAATCTAATTGTGTTTATTCTGACACTTATAGATTGCTACTGTTTCCATTTTCTTTGAGGGACAAAGCATCAAAATGGCTAGAATCATTTTCCAAGGAAAGCTTGACCACCTGGGAAGATGTAATGAGCAGATTCTTGAGAAGATTCTACCCTCCATAAAACGGAATTATTTAGAGGGAGTGCCCAAGAGGATCAAACCCCAACTCATAAATCTTGTCCAGAACAACTGCTCTTTTAGAGGGAGTGCCCAAGAGGATCCTAATGAGCATCTCACTAAATTTTAAAGGATTTGTGGCACAGTTAAATCTAATTGTGTTTATTCTGACACCTATAGATTGCTACTGTTTCCATTTTATTTGAGGGACAAAGCATCAAAATGGCTAGAATCATTTCCCAAGGAAAGCTTGACCACCGGGAAGATGTAATGAGCAGATTCTTGACAAGGTTCTACCCTCCATAAAAAGTAAACAGGCTAAGAACGGAAGTACAGACATTCAGACAGTAGGATGGTGAGAAAATTTATGAAGCCTGGGAGATTCAATGATTTGCCAAGAAAATGTCCCCCTGATATGTTTAATGAGTGGGTGCAACTTCATATCTTCTATGAAGGGCTGAATTGTGAATTAAAGAAAGTTGTAGACCATTCATCTGGAGGTTCCCTAAACAAGAGAAAAAGACCATTGAAGAAGCCATTGATGTTATAGAGACAGTGGCTGACAATGAGTATTTTATGCCTCAAATAGGAGCAAGAACAGGGGAGTCTTAGAATTAAACCAAATGGATGCAATCCTGGCTCAGAACAAGATGATCACCAAGCAACTGGCTGAATTGACCAAGCAAATAGAGAAGAATTAGACTGCAGCTATCCACACTCAACCATCACCTCAAGGAGAGTTGGAGACAAAAGAAGGAGTTAACTGTGAGGAAGTTAATTACATTGGAAATTCATCTAGGCAAGCCAATGATCCTTACTCCAAAACTTATAACCCCGGTTGGAGGAAATACCCAATCTTTGGGTGAGAAAACTAACAAAACCAAGGCCAAGATCACAGACCACACAATCCAACCTTGTATAACAACTCCACTCACCAAAACTCCAACCAAATACCATTCCAGACCACACAAAACACTTATTCACAGCCACCATACCAAAGCCACAACAACCACTCTCAACACCCCAATTTCAATCAACCCTCACCGCATGATGATGGCAGAATGGCCAGGATGGAAGCAAATCTTGCAAACCTTTGCAAGGAGTTTGACGACATAAAAAAATTCAAGGAGGAAGTAATATCCAATCGGCAAAATTAAGATGCTGCCACTCAGAAGCTTGAAGCACAAGTTGGATATTTGTCTAAACAAGCCCCTAGCTACACTTCTAGTAGTGCCACCAAGACAACTTCAAGAAAGAAATGCAAAGCTATTACCCTCAGAAGTGGAAGAGAATTGAAAGAGAAGTCAAGGGAGACTAAAGAGGACAAAGCGGAGGATAGTTCAACTAACAAGGAAAAAGAACAAACACCTAGTCCCAGTTCATCAGAAGAAAAAGGAAGTTCTAAAGCCATATGTCCCAAAGGATCCTTACCTTCAACGCCTAATAAAGAATGCAAAGGATAGCCAATTCTCCAAATTTTTGGAGATCTTCAAGAAAGTTCAGATCAACATTCCCTTTGCAGAAGTATTAGCGTAAATGCCACTCTATGCTAAGTTTCTGAAGGAATTGATGACCAAGAAGAGAAGCTGGAGGAATAATGAAACTGTGATACTAATTGAGGAATGTAGTGCTATCATCCAACACAAGCTACCTCAAAAATTGAAGGACCTAGGAAGCTTCCAAATTTCCTGCATCATAGGGGAAATAATAGTTGAAAAAGCCTTATGTGACTTGGGAGCTAGTATAAATTTGATGTCCTTAACTATGGTGAAAAGAATGAATGTTGAGGAAGCCAAACCAACAAGAATGGCCCTCCGATTGGCAGATCGGTCATTCAAATTTTCTCATGGAATAGTAGAAGATTTGTTAGTGAAAGTAGGAGACTTCATCTTCCCTGCTGATTTTGTGGTGTTGGACATGGAGGAAGAAGCTAAGGCCTCAATAATCTTGGGAAGGCCACTTTTAGCTACTGCTAGGGCCATCATTAATGTCAAAAAGAGTGAAATTACCCTTAGGCTACATGATGAGAGAATAGTGTTCAATGTATTCAAGGCTATGAGCTATCCACCAGAGTCACTAGGAGAGTGTATGAGGCTGGATGTAGTGGAAACTGTAGTGCAAGAGACCCTTGAAGAAGCACTCGGAGAATTGAAAGAGGGTGACTCCATGTTAAATGTTGAGGTTGCTGATGTCAACTCAACTGAAATGCCTATTCCAAGCACATTGGAAGAGAGGAAAGAAGAGAAAGAAACACCCAAACAGGAGTTGAAAGCACTGCCTCCTACTCTCATGTATGCATACTTGGAAAGTGATGGAAGTTACCCAGTAATCATCAGTTCTGCCCTTAGTCAAGAACAGGAAGATGAATTAATCAAGGTGTTGCAAAAGTACCAAGATGCCATTGGATGGACCCTTGCTGACTTAAAAGGGATAAGCTCATCCATATGCATGTATAAGATCTTGCTGGAAGATGATGCCAAGCCATCCATTCAAGCCCAGAGAAGATTGAATCCAGTCATGAAAGAAGTGGTTCAAAAAGAGGTTATGAAGCTATGGCAGGCAGGAGTGATCTACCCCATTTTTGACAGCCCATGGGTGAGCCCTGTCCATATGGTTCCAAAGAAAGGAGGGATCACGGTTGTACATAATGAGAAGAATGAACTCATCCCCACAAGAACAGTAATAGGCTGGAGGATGTGCATTGACTATAGGAAACTCAATGAGGCAACTAGAAAATATCATTTTCCACTTCCTTTTATGGACCAGATGCTGGAGAGATTGGCAGGACATGCATATTACTGTTTTCTTGATGGATATTCGGGTTATAATCAAATAGTAATTGATCCGAGAGATCAAGAAAATACGTCATTTACCTGTCCATGTGGATTTTTTGCTTATAGGTGCATGCCTTTTGGATTGTGCAATGCCTCTGCAACTTTCCAAAGATGCATGTTGTCTATTTTCTCAAACATGATTGAAAAATTCATTGAATTCTTCATGGATGATTTTTACATTTTTGGAGATCCCTTTCCCAATTGCCTTCATCATATTGTCTTAGTGTTAAAAAAGTGCCAAGAGACAAACCTAGTTCTAAACTGGGAGAAATGCCATTTTATGGTAACAGATGAGATTGTCCTTGGCCATAAAATTTCAGAAAAAAGCATAGAAGTAGACAAAGCTAAGGTGGAATTAATTGAGAAATTACCTCCACCTAGTAATGTCAAGGAAATTATAAGTTTTTTAGGCCATGCTGGTTTCTACAGAAGGTTTATTAGAGACTTCTCCAAAATTGAAAAGCCTTTGATCAACCTATTAGTCTCTGATACACCTTTTGTATTTGATAAAAAATGTACACTAGCATTTGAAATACTAAAAAGAGAGCTTTCCTCAGCACCTATCATTGCCCCACCTGATTGGAATTTGCCTTTTGAACTGATGTGTGATGCATCATACTTTGCTATTGGGGCAATGCTTGGACAAAGGAAATGCAATTTAGTACAGGTTATATATTATGCCAGCAAGGTTTTGAAAGAAACTCAAAGGAATTATACCACTACTGAGAAGGAACGACTGGCAATAGTGTTTGCATTTGACAAGTTTAGATCTTGTCTCATTGGATCTAAATTTATTGTTTTCACTGATCATGCAGAACTAAAATATTTACTTGCAAAACATGAGTAAAAACCAAGACTGATAAGGTGGATTTTGCTATTACAGGAATTCAACATTGAGATTAAAGACAAGAAGGGAGTGGAGAATAAAGTAGCAGATCATTTGTCCCGAATTCCTTGTAAAGAAAGTGGTACTCACAAATCAAGTGTCAATGAATTCTTCCCAGATGAGCAGTTAATGGCGGTTCATAAAGCACCCTGGTTCACAGATATTGCCAATTTTAAAGCCACTGAGGAGGTGCCTTCAGAATTCAACAAGCATCAAAGAAGGAGGATCATGAATGATGCTAAATACTTTATCTGGGATGAACTGTATCTCTTCAAGAAGTGCTCAGATGGAGTGCTCAGAAGATGCATATCAGAGAAAGAAGGAAGGGAAATCCTATGGAATTGTCATGGCTCTGGCTTTGGGGGACATTTTGGAATAGAAAGGACTACAGCTAAGGCTCTACAATATGGATTCTTCTGGCCCACAATTTTCAAAGATGCAAGAGAAATGGTACAGTACTGCAATGAATGCCAGAGAGCACGGAATCTACCCAAAAGAAATGAATGCCACAATAATCCATTTTAGAGCTTGTGTTATTTGACGTATGGGGGATTGACTTCAAGGGTCCCTTCCCAACCTTATACTCAAATATGTACATCCTAGTGGTAGTAGACTATGTATCTAAGTAGGTGGAGGCCATTGCAACCCCAATAAATGACAATAAAGTGGTGTTGAACTTCCTCAGAAAGAATGTCTTTAGTAGGTTTGGAGTTCCCAGAGCACTTATCAGTGATGGAGGAAGCCATTTCTACAACAGACCATTGGAGACCCTACTCTTGAGTTATGGAGTAAAGCATAAGGTGGCCACACCTTATCACCCCCAAATAAGTGGGCAAACAGAGGTGTCTAATAGAGAGTTAAAAAGGATCCTAGAGAAGACTGTGGGGGCTTTAAAAAAGGACTGGTTGAAAAAGCTGAACGATGCTCTTTGGGCGTATAGGACAGCCTTCAAAACACCAATAGGGATGTCCCCATATCAACTGGTTTATGGGAAGGCTTGTCATCTGCCATTGGAAAGGAAAAGGCCAAGGAAAAACATGACCTCAAGTTGGCACCAAGAAGTTTTGAAGAAGGACATAAAGTACTCCTCTACAATTCCAAGCTAAATATTTCCTGGGAAGCTGAAGTCAAGGTGGTCAGGACCTTTCCTTATAACCAAAGTCTCACCCTATGGCCATGTAGAAATCATGGAAGAAAGCTCCCAACGGATCTTTACTGTAAATGGACAAAGGCTCAAGCACCATTTGGGTGATATGAAGGAAAGGCCTGAGACAAAATACAGACTCAACTGAGAGAGTTAACCGTCAAGCTAGTGACGTTAAAAGAGTGCTTGTTGGGAGGCAACCCAACCAAAGGTAGTTTTCTTTTCTTAGTTATTTTAATAAAAAAGTTGAGTAAATTTTTCTGTATTGCAAGGAGCTAAGTCTGGTGTTCCACACCAAAACAATCCAAGGGTGAATGTGTAATTCTAAGTTTGGTGTTCCACCAAAGATTTCATTAAAGAACACATTGTAACCCTCAGCATGACTAGTCACTCGCTCCAACCAATCAGGGAAAGTACTTAACAATAGTTTAATTTCTAGTTCATAGTTTGTTTTTCTAGTTCATAGTTGTTTTGTTAATAAAAGCACATGAGGTTTCCTACATGTATTCAATCTGTTGCACTAGGCAAGGAACTAAGTTTGGTGCTGACACACCAAATTAAGTTCAGAAATTCACAAGCATACATGCATGCTAACTATTTTTCAAGTGCTTGGGAACAAGCAACTTCCAATCATTTTTACAAAAATTCAAGCAATCTCTTGGAATGACTATGCATTATCATCAAAGGACAAAAAGAAGGACACTAAAGCCACAGATGGTGATAGCAGAGAAGAAGCAACTAGAAAGCACCACCAAGAGGTTGTATTGTTACTTAATTCCATCTGCCTTGAAATGTTCTAAATTGGAAGTCTAAATGTGCCCATGTTAATAGTCAATTTGTAGTTTTTGTCCTTTTGCATACTGTGTTTAGTTGCAATAAGTAAGCTAGCCTAAGTGTGTGTGCTTTCACTTTCACTTGCATGAATACTTGTCTTGTTCCCTGAGTCTTTTTAATTTGAATAAAAAGAAATGTTTGAATAGAAGTAGAATAGTTTCTCTTTAGCAAGAAGTGAAATAATAGTAAGTGGTGGTATATGATAAACCCCAATTTTGTGGTTTATCTTGTGCTTATTTTAGGGGATTTTATCACATTTTCCCACATTTATTCAATGAAATAGCATAGTTTTGTAATTCTCCCTTAATTTATTCTTAAATGTAAAAACATGCTTTTTAGGCCCTTAAATTGGTCATTTTAATTCACTTTAATTCCATTCGATGTCTTGATATATTTGTTAAGTGGTTTTAGGTTTAGAAGGCAAAGATTGGATTGAAGGAATAAAGAAAAAGCATGCGAAGTGGGAGAACTCATAAAGAAATGAAGGGACCGTAAAGATGTCAAGTCTGGCCTCTTTGCAGTCAATTGACCATAACTTGAGCTACAGAGGTCTAAATGAGGCAATTCCAGTTGCGTTGGAAAGCTAACAAAATGATATAAAATTTGCAACAGTTGCTTGACGTCTAGGGATGCGCACACGCACGATACACGTGCGTGCCGATTGGTGCACGTGATTTACTAAAAGTAACTCGTGGCCAGCGATTTCTATAGCATTTTGGGCCCAATCCAACTCATTTCTAATGCTATTTCATGTAGAATTCAAGCTTGGGCAAAGGAGGAGCAATTGTTTGTGGCATGAGCATCATGTAATGTAGTTTCTAGAGAGAGAAACTCCCGCTTCTCTCTAGAATTAGGGTT
Organism: Arachis duranensis; assembly: GCF_000817695.3. NCBI lineage: Eukaryota > Viridiplantae > Streptophyta > Magnoliopsida > Fabales > Fabaceae > Arachis > Arachis duranensis. The sequence goes on from NC_029781.3 coordinate 58,896,215, forward strand.
CTTAGGTTAATCTCTCTTAGATTTAGCTTTGATTTCATGTTTTCATCTTATTTCTTTTATGAATTTTTGCTTCTACACTTTCATTCTCCTAGTTTGTGATGTTAATTTTACTTTTATGTTCTCTTTTATGTTAATGAACTCTTGTTGGATTTGGATCCCTTTTTAATGCAATTTAATGTTTGATGTTTCTTTTATTGTTGAATTGGGTTGTGAATTTACTTTTCTTGCAATTGGTAGTTGATAGATTTACTATTCTTGCACTTTACCATGCTTTCCTTATACACTCACTAAATGTTTGACAAAATGCTTGGTTGGGCCTTAGAGTAGACTTTGAGCATTCTTGGCTTGGAGAGAGTAATTAGGTAATCTTGAGTCATGAAAATCCAACTCATGTTGGTGATCTAGAATTGTTAGCTAATATGATTTCCATTGACTCTAATCTTTTGCTAATTTAATTAGTGAGTTGATTGGGACATTTGGATTGAGATTAGCTAGTCTTATTAGACTTTCTCCGAGTATGAGGATAATATGATACCTTCCTCCATCTTCGGGGATGACGTAATGAGATAAATTCTTGTTTATATTTGTGACATGATTAACTAGTCTTGTTTGACATTCTCCCTAGGTGAAGATGACATGATACCTTCTTCCGTTTGTTGGAATTGACTAAATAAGATGAATTAATTATTGTATGAATAGGATAGAAAGCCTATGATCTCAATTCTTGCCATGAATGTCTCTCTTTATTACTTGCTTTCTTTAATTGCTTACTTTATTTACTTTTCTTGCCCATTTATTTTATTGCCCCTTTTATAAATCAAACCCCATTTTCCCCTTCATAGCCAATAAGCATTCACTTCATTGCAATTCCTTGTGAGACGACCTGGAGTCCAAATACTCCGGTTAATTCTTATTTGGGGTTTGTACATGTGATAACCAAATTTTTGATTGGGAGGATTGTTTGTTGGTTTAGAACTATAGTTGCAACGAAGATTTCATTTGTGAAATTCTATACCGACACGACAAATTCTCTTAAATCAAAATGGCGCTGTTGCTGGGGAGTTGCAATGGTGTTATATTGTTAGCTATTGTATATATTGTGAATATCTTGATTTTTGGTTTGTTTGTTAGTTTTTGCTAGTTGTAGGATTTTTGTTCTCTTTGTTTCTTGTTAGCTTTTGTTTTTATTTTCTCTTTCACTGTGAATTCTCATGACTTTGCTATGAGTGTGGTTCAAACTATATTGTAGGAGATGGAAATTACAATGACAACATGCATCAAGGATTTTGAAATCAAATACGGGAGGAGCCCCAAGCTTATGGACAACCTTCTTGGCAACAACCTCCTCTGGCTTCTTATGGGTACAATTAAAATCTTGATGCATACCAATCTAATGTATGTGATGACCCTCATTGTGGTTGTCAACCACAATCATCATATGCATATGAACCCCCTCCTCAATATAGCCCTTTACCATACTCACAAGCCTCATACCACCATTCACCTCCGTATGATCCTAACCCATATCCACCATACCAACCACCATATGAACCATTTCTAGAGCCACCACCATTCCAATACCAATACTCCCATGAACCACAAAGTTCACACACACCACCTCAAGAGTTTTACCAATATGAACCACCTTCCAACTACAATACCCTTCCCTCAAATAATAAACCTTCTCTTCCACCACCGCCTCCCGATCAAGCCCTCAAGAACTAAGAGATCTTGAATCTCATATCTTAAGGCGACATGAGGAGGATGAAAGGAAGTTTGAGGAGTTAAGAGCGAAAATGGCTATGATGGTAGAAGTCATTGGCAACACAGTCTCATCCCGCCTAAGCCTATGCGATCAAAGAACTCCCATTGTTGAATGTGGAGAGGCAACCAAAAAGCTTAGTGAGGGAGTGAACTTGATGCTCCAAGGTGAAGAAGAGGAGTCAAAGCAAGAAATGCAACAAGAGGAGAAGGTAGAGATGACTGAACCAAAGGAAGTAATGGTTGGCACCTTAGGATATGTTGAGTTTATAGAGGAATCACAAGTTGAAGAGCCTTCTTCCAAAGAATTTGAAGTTGATGTTAAGGAGGAGAGTGCACAACCTCCAAGGCACAATGTGATTGAAGAATTGGAAGAAGTGACCCAAGAAATAGGTCCTCCTACTTATGATGATTCCACATCAACATATGATCCTTTCGAGTTTGAAGAGTCCTTCCCCACTATACTTGGAATTGATGATGAGGTAGATTTTACTAAACCTCCTATTTATGATTTGAGTGACGGGGAAGAGCTAGAGGACATTGATGAAGAAGAACTTGAACTTGAGGAAGCTTGGCAAGAGGTAAAGCTTGAAGAACCTTGCCAAGTGGTGGAAGCCTCTAGAAGAGGATGGACGGGAGTAGAGCGCGCCTTGTCAAGATCATTGGGAACTCCTGCACCTAGGTTGTCATCTAATCCTTTATTTGAGTGGGTAAAACTTTTAACTCTTAGCTTTATTATCCCACTTGAATTTGGTTTGCTTGAGATGGATTGCCAACTTAGGGTGCTTTGTGGAATTAAGCATAAGAGAAAGATGTTTAGTGGTTGGCGTTGTAAGTCTAGGCTCATTATGTTTGGAAGCTCTAAATTGAGGAGCATGGATTGGACTAGTGCTTAATTGGATGGGTCTAGGAGGGTAGTTTGGTGCTTCCATGAGAATTTATCTCTCTTGCCACCCGGAGGAAATCACCATGATCAACTCAAGAATGGGTGTGAAAACAAAGTGTGAGATCTCGGATCGCACAAAGAAGATCAACTTTGGGAGCCTATGGTTTGTGAAGAACTCCATCAAAGGTTGGAGTTATTAAATTTGAGTGATGAACCACAATGGAAGTCCAAGCATTGGTGGATGTTCAAGGATGGATTCAAGCACAAGCCACCATGATGGATAGCTCCCCATAAGTCCAACTTAAGGACAATAAACAAAAGTGCTAGGTGGGAGACACCCCACCATAGTAACATCTTTCCTTTTTCCTTTTTGTAAATATTGCTAATAATTAGTTTAGTTTTATGTTTTGTTTGATTTGTTAAGTTTTTTTGTTAAATTTGTTAAGTTTTCTTATTGGGATCTTATTATTTAGTTAGTCTTATAGGATGTGTTTCAAGTATAGGATTCAGGATAGATAGTTGCCTTCTTTCGTTGTTGGTGAACCAACTTAGCTAACTAATCACCCTACTACAAACATTTAGAACTCACTTCATAAAATAACTCCACTCTTGTTCTTATCATAACATTTTCTTTTTGATTGACTTAAAGGATAGACATACAAGTAAGAAAGATGAAGATGAAATCTAGGGACCTAGACTAGTGAGCATGGACCTAAGCAACACAATTTAAAGCATAATTGAAAATTCCTAAACTACTATGGAAGCATGTTCTATTTCATACATGATTTTCCTTATTTAAAGCTTTGAAAAAGATAGAACTAAGAAGGAACTCCACCACCTTTCACTTATTGCAATGCTCATGTTCCCTTGTCTTGGGATCCTCCTTGATTGCTTAAGTCCCCATTCCCTTTGCGCTTCCCTATCAGCTTTTTCCAGAAACCAGCATCCTCCATCTTCTTCTTTAATGCTTTCTTTTGCTGTTTCACCTTCCCCTCTTCTTGTTCTGTTAAGTCCTTGCGGACTGCCTCATAACTTGGGATGTCAGGATGCAAGTTATGCATATGCCCAGTCATATAAGTCAACTTGGCCTGAGTGTTTATGCTAAATTCTTCTCGATGCAGTTGCCTTCCTTCATTGAGCACACTGAATTTGTTAAAGGCTTTCATCTGAGCTATCTTGTGTTGGTTGAGTTCTTGCAGGCGTTTATCCGGGCTTTCTTGCCTTTCAGACACTTGATTGATGGCTTGGGTGAGCTGGGAGTACTACTTGTGTTACAACTCCGTTTGCTATTTCTGCCACTCTCTTTGTTAATCCATCCAACTAGAGAGTAGTTTTTCTTGATGATCCATCCTTTGAGCTTGGACATGTAGTTGTTGTTCTTGTCCCTCCATATAGCTACTTGCCATATACTCAATGGCTTCCTTGATGTGAAATAGATTTATGTTGGTTGGATCATATTGTCCTTCTTGCCGGTGCCCTGTTTGTTTAGGTTCTTCTTTGTGAGGTTCTTCTTGGTAGGGTTCTTCTTGTGCAGTTCTTTTCCCAATCCAAGATCTTCTTTGTTGTTGAGTAGGTCTTCTTTACCCATTGTGGATTGTTGTTTTCGAACACCACCTTGGCTTTCATGCATAGTCTTAGGATGGTGCTGGGGTACCAAAGTATGCTTCCACCCTTCACTAGGCAATGTACCATGGTGGCTCGAGCAATATTGACCTCAGAATTGTTTGCGGCTAGAAGGATAGACCTCCTTACTAGCTCAAACCATATGATAAACCCCGATTTCGTGGTTTATTTTGTGCTTACTTTGGGGGATTTATCCACTTTTTCCCACATTTATTCAATGGAATAGCATGGTTTTGTAATTCTCCCTTGAATTGTGCTTAAATGTAAAAACATGCTTTTTAGGCCTTAAATTGGTGATTTTAATTCACTTTAATCCCATTCGATGCCTTGATGTGTTTGTTAAGTAATTTCAGGTCCATAAGGCAAGTATTGGATGAAAGAAATGAAGAGAAAAGCATGCTAAAAGGAGAATGCATGAAGAAACAAAGATTTGGAATGCACCAATGGAGGCGCACGCGTACAAGGTGCGCACGCGCAAAAGTGGTTTTCCACAAGGACGCGCACGCGTACATACCGCTTTCGCACGGATGAGGATTTGCCAATTGACGCGCACGCACACATGGCGCGCACGCGCCGATACTCTTACTTGGCCCACTTAAAGACAAATCGCTGGGGGTGATTTTTGAGCAGCCCAAGCCTAATTCCAACTTGTTTCTGAGTGTATTTCATGTAGAATTGAAGTCCAAGAAAAGGGGGAGCAATTAGTTGTAGTTTTATCATCATGTAGGTTAGTTTCTAGAGAGAGAAGCTCCCTCTTCTCTCTAGAATTAGGTTAGGATTAGGTTAATCTCTTATAGATCCATGTTTAATTCCTTGCTTTCATCTTGTTTCTTCTACAATTTCTTGTTCTTACTACTTGATTCTCTTAGTTCTCATGTTAATTTTACCTTCTATGCTCTTTTATGTTCATGGATGTTCAGGTTGACTTTGATTTTCTTTTAATGAAATTTATGTTTGAGGTTTCTTTTATTGATGATTTGAGTTATGATCTTATTTTTCTTGCAATTGAGTAGTGTAGATTTTATTATTCTTGCACATTTATTATGCTTTCCTTTTATGCCTTCCAAGTGTTTGATAGAATGCTTGGAAGGATGTTAGAGTAGATTTTGAGCATTCTTGGCTTGGAAAGAGTAATTATTAGACTTTCTCCCTATTCGTTGGAGTTGACGTAATGAGATAAATTCTCGTTTATTATTGTGACATGATTGGTTAATCTTGTTTGACATTCTCCCGATGTGTGAGTTAACTAAATAGGATGAATTAATCATGCATGACTAGGATAGAAAGTCTATGATCTCAATCCATTGCCATGAATGTCTCTTTTTATTACTTGTTTTCTTTAATTACTTGCTCAATTTACTTTTCTTGTCTTTTTATTTTATTGCCCCTCTAATCAACCAAAACCCCCCTATAACCCTCATAGCCAATAATCATACATTTCATTGCAACTCTTCGTGAGACGACCCGGAGTTTAAATACTTCGGTTAATTTTCATTGGGGTTTGTACATGTGACAACTCAAATTTTTGATGTGCGAATTTTTTGTTGGTTTAGAACTATGCTTACAACGAAGTAATTCTTTCTATAAGAAGAAAATCTAGACCGACACTCAAAACATCATCATCACCATCCCTTGGCTTCTGGGATAAGGTATCCTCTCCTAATGAACCTCGGTCTCTTGTCTGAGTATATTTCCCAATCAGACCCAATAACACACATATCACTCACAATTTCTTCAAGTTCATCTTCCTTGGGAGCATTACTTATTCTTGCTTGATAGCTAAGCTCATCAAATGTGGTGATTTCAGCTGAAGAGTCCTTGTTATAGCATTGGGGCTAAAGTTCACCTCTGTTCCTCTTACATAACTTTTGAAGGTGGGAGCCCTAGTACTGTCTTCTCTGACCGCGTTTGCATAGAACTCTTTGATGAGGTTTTGCACTTATCTTTGTCTCTGGGTTGGTGAGCTTTTGCCAACCCCTCTGTGCAATCTTCTCCCTGATCTTAGGGCACTCATCCTCGTTGAACTGGAATGTCAATTCTGGCAAGATTTTCTTATATTTTATCCGTTCATATTGAAGCTCATGGAAGGCAGTCTAGAATCTCCCGGCAACGGAAGGAGGCTGCTCCATGGGCTCCTTCCCTCTTCTCCTTTTAGAGCTGGATGAAGCCATGAGTGATGGTTGGTATGGTTGCGGCTCACAAGATGTGGCCAGGAGGGTGTGTATGGAACTTTTGGTGGAGGATGAAATGTGTGTGTTCAAAAGAAGGGAAGGGAGATGAATGAGAACAAGAAGTGTACGGAGAGGGTGCAAAATGAGGATCATTTATATAGAAGAGTTATGGGTGTTTGAAAGGTGTGGATTGCAAGTATTGTTTTGTGATGGACGGTTGGGGCTTGACCTTGGATGAGCACAAGGATTACCTCTTTTTTGAGGTTCTTGGTTCGGTCTCCAAGGCTATCCACTTTCCAATGTTGCATGGCAACACTTTCCAAAATACTCCCCTTGGAGACAAGTGTATAAGTTTCTTGGCATAGTGGCCGAATCTCCCTTCCTTGATTGTCCTATCAAGTACCATCAATGCCCTTTTTTGATTTCCTACACAAGACAAAAGGAATGCAAACGGTTAATTAAAATTGTTGGTGGGAAAGATTAAGGTGTGAACTAGCTACTAAAAAAATCTTTTTCTTTTGTTTTTGAAATATCTAAATAACTAAATGCTTTTCATGGATACACATCAATCGACCATTCAAGTTCCAATGCATGCAACGTAGGTAACACCAAACTTGTTTGTGATCATATGGTGCAACAAGATTTGAAAGGGTTCTCATACTATTGAGTGTGTTCAAGCCCTCTTGGTGTGCCTTGAACACCAAATTTATCATGTACTATATGTTGCATGTAGGGATGCTCATATTGTTTGTCGAAGTTGATTTAGAATCCATGAACTTTGCTTTATTACTACTATTAGAGATTAAAGAGTGAGGGTGTAGAACATGGGTTGCCTCCCATGAAGCGCTTCTTTAGCGTCATTAGCTTGACGTTTGGTCCTTGTCAAGGTGGTTGGTAGTGCTTAAAATCTTCCCCTCTTGCAGTGAACATGTTTCCATTGGCTTTGTTGAGAAGTTCCACATGTTCCAGAGATAAGATTTTGTTGATGGTGTATACTGGAGGCCGCTGAGATGGAACAGTGGGGAGGTGAGGTGATATAGATGGGAAGTAGGAGAAATATTCTGTAGGGATTTTCTTTTTTTCCATCCCCTTGGGACCTTTTTCTTGTGTCCCTTGATGTCAACTTGTTCCTTATGGTTTCCTCTTTGAGAATGGTTTTGTTGCCTATCTCATATGACTCTGGTGGGTCTGGTTCCTTTTGGATTGCACTTGGTTGATGTTCTTTCTGATCACATTGGTTGTAAACCACATGAGTTTTTAGGGGTAGTGCTTGAGTTCCCTTGTTTGACTCTTCCTTCAGCTCTTTGTTATCAAGATCTGCTTCTTGTGAGGGTTTGAAAATATTGAAAGTGAGCTGTTCATCATGTATTCTCAGTACTAGCTTCCCTCGCTCCACATCTATAAGTGCTTTGGCTGTGGCTAAGAATGGCCTTCCCAGAATGATGGGGTGAATAGGATTCTCATCCATTTTCAGGATGACAAAGTCTGTGGGGAGGAAGTAGTTCCCAACCTTTACTAACACATTCTCAATCACTCCTATTGCCTATTTTTGAGTTTTGTCAGCCAATTTGATGATTACATCTGTGGGTGTTAGCTCATTGATTTGAAGCTTTTTCATGAGGGATAGAGGCATTAGGTTGATACTTGCTCCCAGGTCATGATACGTAAAATTAAGATTTCACGTACAACCGACAAGTATACCGGGTCGTATCAAGTAATAAAACTCACAAAGAGTGAGGTCGATCCCACGGAGATTGGTAGATTAAGCAACTTTAGTTAAATGGTAGATTTAGTCAAGCAGACATAGTTTTGATTTCATGAGCATTTTGATTTTTGAACATAATTGCAAGAATTTAAATGGCAAAGAATGTAAAGAATCTAGAAGAGAGAAATAAAGTGAAAGTAAATAACGGAAACTTAAATTGCAAGAAACTTAAATGACATCAAAAGTAAATTGCAAGAAAATAAAGTGCTGAATTCTAAAGAGCAAAATAGTAAATAGCAAGAAATAAAGAAACAGAATGTAAATGATAAGAATAATAAATTGCAAGAGTGTAGAAGGGAATTGGGTAATGGGTATTCAAGCACTAAGAGCAAAAGAGATGAGAATTAATGATAGAGAGAATCATTAGGGATCAGAGATGCAAGTTTTCATGAATTGATGTTAGTCAAATCCTTCTCAATCATGGG
>NC_029781.3:58904978-58905156 GCF_000817695.3 Arachis duranensis
CCTGGAAGTGAAGTTTGAGACTTGGGCGTTGCTAGCCCAAGTTGTTGCTAACAACTTGCTTTTCCCCTTCTTGGCTCTATTTTCATGCTAAATGTATCCCAGAATTTGAGTGTCAACCTTCTGCTTCAATATGGACTATTATACATCATTGGAAAGCTCTTGATGTCTATTTTCCAAT
>NC_029781.3:58905191-58912545 GCF_000817695.3 Arachis duranensis
AAGTTATGCTTCCTCAAAGAAGGTAAGGTCAAGCTGCCAAGTTGTTGCCAAAAACGCACCTATATTCCCAAGTTGGCAACGTGCCCGTGCCTAACCTCCCAAGGCAGGGACTTGGGGCTGGCGTTGTTGCAAAACACGCCCCTTTTCTAGCACGTTGATTGGCAACGTGCTCGTGCCCCCCTCCAGGGCTCATCTCTAGCCTTCTTGAATTTCACTTCATGTTCTTGTTTTTAGGGCCTAAAGATGACTCTGGTTTGGCTTCAATTTTGTGCTCCACCATAGACTATTATATATGGTTGGAAAGCTCTGAATGTTAGCTTTCCAACGCAACTCGAAGCACTCAATTTTGATCTCTGTAGCTCAAGATATCTTCCATTGAAGATGACATGGTCAGGCTGCCTTGTTGGAGTTGTTGTGGATAACGCCCCTATATTCCAAGTTAGCAACGTGCCCGTGCCTAGCCTCCCAAAACAGGGAAATGAGGCTGGCGTTGTTGATGAACACTCCTTCTCTTCAGCACGTTGGCAACGTGCTCGAGCCTTTCTCAAGGCCCCATGTTTGCTTCCTGGCGTTGGCAACGTGCATGGCAAGGCTTATGGGCGTTGGCAACGTGCATGGCACGGCTTATGGGCGTTGGCAACTTGATTGGTGCCCTTCCTGGCGTTGGCAACGTGCATGGCACTATCCCCTGGCGTTAGCAACGTGAATGGTGCTCCTCCCTGGCGTTAGCAACGTGAATGGCAAGGCTTGGCATTGGTAACTTGGTTGGCACCAAGACTTGGTGCCTAGCCAAGCATTCGCACCTTCTGGCGTTGGCAACCTGGCTGGCACCCAAGACTTGGTGCCTAGCCAAGCAACCATTTCTGGCGTTGCCAACCTGGCTGGCACCCAAGACTTGGTGCCTAGCCAAGCAACCATTTCTGGCGTTGCCAAGGAACACGCCAATGATTCCTGGCGTTGGAAACGCCCTCGAGGTTGTTTCCTATGGTGCCAAAGTTGCTTGGCGTTGCCTTGAGTAACGCCTATGATTCTTGGCGTTGGCAACGCCCTCGAGCTCCTCTTCAAGGCTTCATTCTTGTTGCTTGGCGTTGCCTAGGAACACGCCAGTGAAGTAGCACGTTGGCAACGTGCTCAAGCTCCTCCATGCCCCAAGTTCCTCTAGCTTAGTTGCTTCCAAGGCTGCCTGGCGTTGTCCTCAACAACGCACCACATTCCTCAAGTTGGCAACGCCAACTTTGCTTCTTGGTTGCCTGGCGTTGTCCATAAAAACGCACCATATTCCCAAGTTGGCAACGCCAACTTCTTCTTGCCCAGCTTGCATCATTGTTGCTTCCATGCTTCCTTGTTTCATCACCTATCATCAACAAAGGAAATAGCTTCAAAGTCTTACCAATTCATACAATAAATTTCATAAGATTCATTCATACTCATTCATGTATGTATTCTTTAAATTATTTGCATGAATTTGGCTAGAATCAACATGTTCCTTGGTGTTCTCATGCATGAAGATAAAACTCATAAAAGGACTTGTTTATTTAGAGAAAATGAGTGAGATTAAGCTAAAACCAACTAAACTAACTAGCTAATATAACAAATATGCAATTGCATCAGGTCACAGAGTCCCTTATCAATCATTGTTTCTCCTATATCCCAGGGAATGTGGAAACTCCATAGATCCTTCTTCTTTGTGGGTGAGAGCATTGCAATCCCTGTTCATCTTTATTGTTTGTCCACCCTTCAATGAACTCTTTCTGGCTAGTAGCTCCTTTTATGTACTTGATGTAGGAGGGCATTTTCTAGAGGGCCTTAATGAATGGTATATTTACATCAAGAGATGCAAACATGTCAAGGAACCTTGAATACATTCTCCCTGCTACACCACCCTTAAGCCTTTGGGGAAAGGGTGCATATGGATTCAGTATCTCCCTTTTCTTCTGCTCTTCCTTGAGTGTGAGTTGGGGTGCATGGTTTCTTTCTTCATGGTTTCCCTTTGGACTATCTTGGAGGTGTTCTACTTCCTCCATACTTCTCTCATCACTTGTGGTGATCATCTTACATTCTTCCCACCTTACTTTCTTTGGTTCTCCTCTTAGATTCTTCTCCATGTCACTGGGAAATCCATCAGTGGGTTTGGGAATTTGTTGAGATAGATACCCTACTTGGGACTCCAGTCTCTTGATGTTTTCCCCTTGGTTTTTGATATTGGCTTGCACTTTTTCCTTAAACACCTTATTGTCTTGGACTTCTCTACATATATCTTTAAGTAGAGTCTCAATCTTTGAAAGTATATCCTCGGTTAGTGATGATGGATTGAGATTAGGTGGTTGAGAAGGGTGGTTAGGTGAGTGTTGATAGGATCTTTGTGAGGTATGTTGGTGAGTTGCATTGTTATTAGAATTGAGGTTGTGGCATCTCTGGTCTTGGCCTTTGTCTTATTGATTCCCCCATCCAAAGTTAGGGTGATTTATCCATCCAGAGTTGTAAGTTCTGGAGTATGGATCATGGATTTGTCTAGGTGAGTTTCCAACATAGTTGGCCTGTTCCCAATCACCTTCTTCTCATATATTCACTCCTTTTTGAGCTGGTGATGAAGTGATAACTGCTGCAACTTGGTTTTCTTCCACCTTCTTGGTAAGATCTGCTAGCTGCTTGGTGATCATCTTATTTTGAGCTAGCAATGTATCCATGTGGTTCAGCTCCATTACTCCTCGAGTGTTACTTCTTTCAGAGGCATAGAAGTAGTCATTCTCAGCTACTGTTTCAATGACATCTATGGCTTCTTCAATGGTTTTCTTCTTGTTTAGAAAGCCCACTGATGAATGGTCTACAGCCTTCTTTGACTCATAAAAAATACCTTCATAGAGGATGTGAAGTTGAACCCATTCATTGAACATATCTGGTGGGCATCTTCTTGTTAAGTCCTTAAACCTCTCCCATGCCTCATAGAGAGTCTCACCATCTTGTTGCCTGAAAGTTTGCACCTCAACTCTCAACCTATTAATTCTTTGAGGAGGGTAGAATCTTGCCAAAAACTTATTCACCACTTCTTCCCAATTTGTTAAGCTCTCCTTTGAGAAGGATTCAAACCACTTGGATGCTTTGTCCCTGAGTGAAAAGGGGAACAAAAGCAGCCTATAGACATCGGGTGGACTCCATTAGACTTCACAGTATCACAAATTCTCAGGAAGGTGGTTAGATGTTGGTTGGGGTCTTCTTGAGCACTTCCTCCAAATGAGCAATTGTTCTGAACAAGGGTGATGAGCTGGGGTTTTAATTCAAAGTTGTTGGCATGTATGGTGGGCTTTTGGATGCTACTTCCACAGTTTCCTGGATTTGGATTGATGTAAGAGCCTAGAACTCTCCTCTCTTGCCCAGCATGATTTGCAGGGCCTTCCCTAGCATGGTTGTGAGCCTCTCCTTCATGATTATTTTCCAAATTCTCCTCCATGTTTGTTTCAAAATACTCTTCCTCTTCCTCAGCACCACAACTCCTTTCCCTCTTGCTTCCCTCGTTAGTCTCCAGAGGGTCCTTTCTGGTTCTGAATCGAAGGAAGTTGAAGCTCCCCCTCTTCTCCCTGTCATACAACTAACAAAGCACACAACAAGAGATGAAATGAAGAGATTATTCTTGTTAGAGTGATTGTTAGTGTGAGTGGTGCAAATTATCAAATAGTTAGTAGGTTAGTAATCAGAATTGTAAATAATAACAAAAAAAGAAAGAAAACAGAGAGGGTATAGAGGGTGAGGAAGAAACTAAACAAACTGAAGGTAAACGACTGAATAAGGTAAACAAACAAAAGAAAAAATGCTCAATCTAGTGAATTTCCAACTTGATCATTGTTGATACAAAATCAATCCCCGTCAACGACGCCATAAACTTGATGCACGAAAACTTGTCTCTCAACAAATTTCCCTTCGGCAAGTATACCGAATTATCGTTAAGTAAAAACTCACAATAGTGTGAGGTCGAATCCCACAGGGATTGATTGGTCAAGCAACTTTAGTTGGAAGAGTATGCTAGTTAAGCTAAACAGAATGTAGTTTGAGAATTGCAGAAAATTAAATGGCAGGAAAGTAAATAGCAGAAAATAAAGTACAGAATCTTAGATGGGGATTTGGGGAAATGAGCATAGAAATAAATGGCAGAAAGTAAAGAGAATGTGTAAGATCAGAAATGGGGAATTCATTGGGCTCAGGAGATGTCGTATTCTCCGGATCAAATTCATTTTCATCTCTTCCTCAATCAAAGCATTTATTGATCTCCTTGGCAATCTTAGGTGATTGGGTTCCAATTCCTTGGCAACCCAATCTCTCTAAGCTTGAACAATTGCCTAATTCCTTGATTTAATTTCTCATGGGAAGAGATGAAGTGTGGTCTTATGACAAGTCATCATATACCCATTTTTAAAGCTAATTTCACTTGTTTTATTAATCTTTATGCACTTTCTTGCATCCTAAGTAAGTGATTTGGAGTGAAAATGCATAACTTCTTTAAATCAAACAACCACCATGAAATTAATGTTAACTCATGAGGTTTAAGCTAATTTTAATTGAATTTTAATTGATTTATAAGCCTTGTGAATTTAGTGATACTTGGAGTGGTTGTTTTGGTTTATTGTAGGTGAAGAAAAGAATAAAAGAGAAAGCGTGGCCTAAGAAAGTGTGGCCAAAGGAGAAAAAGGCGTGGCTTATAATGGAGGAAGCAAGCATTGCCTTCCACAAGGGCACACTTCCCTCTAGGAGGGCAACATAAGGGAACAAAGCTTGAAAGGCAACTCTGCCCTGCCCACTACAAGGGCAGAGCACAAATCTGTGCCTTGGAATCAAGAAGAACAAAATGTTGCCCTGCCCTCCTCAAGGGCAGTATCGGGCCTTCATGGAAATTAAATCAAAGGAAAATGCCTACCAATGCTTGCCACAAGAGTTGAACACGGGACCATGAGGAAGCAAGGAATTAAGCCTCACTTTGGTACCAAGAAAGCCAAGGAAAATAGGTAGCGTGTGTAGCATCCAAGTTTCGAACACGGGGCTTCAAGGTGGAAACACTGCCCTGCCCTCCGCGAGGGCAGGGCAGCATTTTGTTGTGGCACGGCCAGCGCACCAATCTGGCGCACCAAAGCAACATTCGGCAGCACCAGCAGCGCACCAAGGCACCAATCTGGCGCACCAAATTTTTCTGCCCTGCCCTCCGCGAGGGCAGGGCAGCATCCTGCGCACCAAGCCTGCACCACGCCCGCACCACGCACGCACCACGCATCAATTTTCTGCCCTGCCCTCCATAAGGGCAGGGCAGCCTCCTGGAAGCTATTGTTTTTGGGCCAAAAATTGAATTAAAAATCCAATTTAATTCATTTCTTCACCAAATCAAAAGCCCATCCAAATCCCAAGATCCAAGAATAGAAAGTGTATAAATAGGAGCTAGTTTGATGTAATTAGGACTTTTGACTTGACTTTTGAATTTTGCACTTTCTTTGAGCTTTAAATTTTTGCAACTTTTCTTTGAGAGACTTGACCGAGATTTCAGAGAATTGGGGAGGAAAATTGATCTCTCTTCTTCCTCGTTCTTGCTTGGGCACTTTTAATTTTCTTGTTTGAGTCTTGGGTGTTAAGAATTGAGGAAATTCTGTCTCAATCTCCACTCAAGAGCTCTTTAATTTCTCTTCTGCATAATTGATCTCATTTACATTCCCTTTACTGCTTCTTCTTCAATTTCTTGTCAATTGCTTTGAGAACTTGGATCTAGGAAGGCAATTGAGGTCTAGGCTTTGCTACCTAGTCTCTGGAGTCCTGAGATCCCAATTTCCTTTTGGTTCTTCTGTAGACCTTTGCTGCACTTAATTTCTTTGCTGTTTGAGTTCTACTAGCTTCTAATTCAATTTCTGCTCTATTAATTGTGGCAATTCAATTTCTCTTTGCTTAGATTCTGAAATCCCAGTCCTCAAATCCCTTTTACATTCAAGCAATTTACATTTCTCGCCATTTAAGTTACTGCAATTTACATTTCTTGCACTTTAAGTTTCAGTCATTTAATTTCTTGTCCTTTAAGATTCAGTCTATTCTACTTTCCTGTCCTTTAATTTACTGCAATTTCCCCCTCTCCCTTTACATTCCAAACAATTTAGCTTCTGTTAAATACAATCCACTCAACCAAAACTTAATTCGCTTGACTAAATCAACCACTAAACTAAAATTGCTCAATCCTTCAATCCCTGTGGGATCGACCTCACTCATGTGAGTTATTATTACTTGATGCGACCCGGTACACTTGCCGGTGAGTTTTGTGTTGGATCGTTTTCCACACATCAAGGTCACTGATTATACCACGTGTATTTCCAAATCAAAGTGTTGGGAAAATTACATGACACTATATCCGCCCAGACCCAATTTGGTCCAACATGAGAAAGTATTTCTAGCATGATCTCCTCATCCCTTTTCCAAGGCTCAGAGGAGATCCAATTATGGAGAGTTTCTTTTCCAAGACAACTAACCAATTGAATTAAGATCGAAAGCTTTATAGCAAATCAAAAAAGAAGAAAGAATAAGAAGAATGAAAACTATAATTGATCCATCAAATTACAACAGAGCTCCCTAACCCAATGAAAGGGGTTTAGTTGTTCATAGCTCTAGAAATGGAAAATGGCAGAAAATAATACATTCTTAGCTAAAAGTGCAGAAAAGTAAATATACAGAGGGTAGTTCTCCAAAGTGCCAAGCTTCTCTATAGTTCAAAACTACTCCTATATATACTACTCTTCTTGATCTTCTAGTCAGTTCTCCAAGTCCTGGATGTGGGCCTTAGATCTTGAGTTGAAGCAGTTACAATCTTTAGTGGGTGATGAGCGGATAATTTATACGCTCAAAAACATGGTGCACGGAATTGTGATCATCAAAAATGGCTCCAAAGACTTGGTGCTCTCAAACATGAATCACACTTAGTCACAACTCTGCACAACTAACCAGCAAGTGTACTGGGTTGTCCAAGTAATAAACCTTACGTGAGTAAGAGTCGATCCCACAGAGATTGTTGGTATGAAGCAAGCTATGGTCACTTTGTAAATCTCAGTCAGGCGGATAATAATTGATTATTGGGTTTTCGAATAATATTAAATAATAAACAGAAAATAAAGATAGAGTTACTCATGTAATTCAATGGTGGGAATTTCAGACAAGTGTATGAAGGTGTTGTGTTCCTTCTGAATCTCTGCTTTCCTACGGCTTTTATCCAATCCTTCTTACTCCTTTCCATGGCAAGCTGTATGTAGGGCATCACCGTTGTCAATGGCTACATCCCATCCTCTCAGTGAAAATGGTCCAAATGCTCTGTCACAGCACGGCTAATCATCTGTCGGTTCTC
>NC_029781.3:58912616-58916736 GCF_000817695.3 Arachis duranensis
ACAGTCATTCAATCCCGGAATCCTACTCGGAATACCACAGAAAATGTTAGACTTTCCGGATTTCCATGAATGCTGCCATCAATTCTACCTTATACCACAAAGATTCTACTTAAGGAATACAAGAGATATGCACCCGGTCTAAGGTAGAACGGAAGTGGTTGTCAGTCACGCGTTCATAGGTGAGAATGATGATGTGTCACGGATCATCACATTCATCATGTTGAAGTGCAACGAATATCTTAGAATAAGAATAATTCGAATTGAATAGAAAATAGTAGTAATTGCATTGAAACTTGAGGTACAGCAGAGCTCCACACCCTTAATCTATGGTGTGCAGAAACTCCACCGTTGAAAATACATAAGTGATGAAGGGCTAGGCATGGCCTAATGGCCAGCCCCCAAACGTGATCAATAGTCTCCTAAGATGAATAATAGAATAAAACCGAGACCAAAGATTTTAAATACAATAGTAAAAAGTTCTATTTATACTAAACTAGTTACTAGGGTTTACAGAAATAAGTCTAAGTGCAGAAATCTACTTCCGGGGCCCACTTTGGTGTGTGCTTGGGCTGAGCTTGAACTTTAAATGAGCTGAGGCTTCTTTTGGAGTTGAACGCCAAGTTGTAACGTGTTTTGGCGTTCAACTCTGGTTCGTGACGTGTTTCTGGCATTTGACTCCAGAATGCAGCATGGAACTGGCGTTGAGCACCAGTTTACGTCATCTAATCACGAAAAAAGTATGGACTATTATATATTGCTGGAAAGCTCTGGATGTCTACTTTCTAACGCCGTTAAGAACGCGCCATTTGGAGTTCTGTAGCTCGAGAAAATTCATTTCGAGTGCAGGGAGGTCAGATTCCAACAGCATCAGCAGTCCTTTGTCAGCCTCCTTATTAGAGTTTTGCTCAGGTCCCTCAATTTCAGCCAGAAAATACCTGAAATCATAGAAAAACACAAAAACTCATAGTAAAGTCCAGAAATGTGAATTTATCATAAAAACTAATGAAAACATCCCTAAAAGTAGCTAGATTATACTAAAACTATCTAAAAACAATGCCAAAAAGCGTATAAATTATCCGCTCATCAGTGGGCTCAGCTTGCAGAAAAGTGTGAGTTAGGCATGGGCGTTAGTGATGTTAACGTTAAGTGAGATTGTGGGTTCGATAACGTTAGTGGCAATCACCTTTTTCACTAACATTCCAACCCCATATAGCCCATGTTAACTCCAACGTTAGTGGCACTAACGTGACGACTATCGTTTCCTTATGAACCTTCGCAAGCGTTATTGGGACTCACCTTTCCCAATAACATTGCCTTGTGCCCCTTGTCCCTACGTTAGAGTTCACGTTAGTGTAACTAACATGGCTCTTAACGTGGGTATGCCTCATCTTCGAGAGCGTTAGTGGTGCACGAAATTGTGATCATCAATGGCGCCATCAACATGGTACGCTTAATTGCAATCTCAACTCTTTATCACAACTTCACACAACTAACCAGCAAGTACACTGGATCATCCAAGTAATAACCTTACGCGAGTAAGTGTCGATCCCACGGAGATTGTTGGTATGAAGCAAGCTATGGTCATCTTGTAAATCTCAGTGAGGCGGATTCAAATGGTTATGGAGGATTGATAATTAAAAGATGAATAAAACATAAAATAAAGATAGAGATACTTTTGTAATTTATTAGTGAGAATTTCAGATAAGCGTATGGAGATGCTTTGTCCCTTCCGTCTCTCTGCTTTCCTACTGTCTTCATCCAATCCTTCTAACTCCTTTCCATGGCAAGCTGTATGTTGGGCATCACCGTTGTCAATAGCTACAGTCCCGTCCTCTCAGTGAAAATGTTCAACGCGCTCTGTCATAGCACGGCTATTCATCTGTCGGTTCTCGATCATGTCGGAATAGAATCCAGTGATTCTTTTGCGTCTGTCACTAACGCCCCACAATCGCGAGTTTGAAGCTCGTCACAGTCATTCAATCCCTGAATCCTACTCAAAATACCACAGACAAGGTTTAGACCTTCTGGATTCTCAAGAATGGCTGCCAATGGGTTCTAGCTTATACCACAAAGATTCTGATTAAGGAATCCAAGAGATATCCACTCAATCTATGGTAGAACGGAGGTGATTGTCAGGCATACGTTCATAGGTGAGAATGATGATGAGTGTCACGGGTCATCACATTCATCAAGTTGAGGAACAAGTGATATCTTAGAACAAGAAAAAGCTGAATTGAATAGAAGAACAATAGTAATTGCATTAATACTCAAGGTACAGCAGAGCTCCACACCTTAATCTATGGTGTGTAAAAATTCTACCGTTGAAAATACATAAGAACAAGGTCTAGGCATGGCCAAATGGCCAGCCTCCCAAAGAGGGTTCAATCATAAAAACATGATCAAAAGTTTATCCAAAGATTGAAAGATTCTTAAATACAATAGCAAAAGGTCCTATTTATAGAGAACTAGTAGCCTAGGGTTTACAGAAATGAGTAAATGATGTAAAAATTCACTTCCGGGCCCACTTGGTGTGTGCTTGGCCTGAGCATTGAATCTTCCATGTGTAGAGACTTTTCTTGGAGTTAAACGCCAGCTTTTGTCCCAGTTTGGGCGTTTAACTCCCACATTTGTGCCAGTTCCGGCGTTTAACGCCGGGAATTCTGAAGCTGACTTGGAACGCCTGTTTGGGCCATCAAATCTCGGGCAAAGTATGGACTATTATATATTTCTGAAAAGCCCTGGATATCTACTTTCCAACGCAATTAAGAGCACGCCAATTGGATTTCTGTAGCTCTAGAAAATCTACTTTGAGTGCAGGGAGGTCCGAATCCAACAGCATCTGCAGCCTTTTTCAGCCTCTGAATCAGATTTTTGCTTAGGTCCCTCAATTTCAGCCAGAAAATACCTAAAATCACAGAAAACACACAAACTCATAGTAAAGTCGAGAAAAGTGACTTTTAAATAAAAACTAATAAAAATATAATAAAAACTAACTAAAACATACTAAAAGCATACTAAAAACAATGCCAAAAAGCGTATAAATTATCCGCTCATCACAACACCAAACTTAAATTGTTGCTTGTCCCCAAGCAACTGAAAATCAAATAGGATAAAAAGAAGAGAATATACAATGAATTCCAAAAATATCTATGAAGATCAGTATTAATTAGATGAGCGGGGCTTTTAGCTTTTTGCCTTTGAACAGTTTTGGCATCTCATTTTATCCTTTGAAGTTCAGAATGATTGGCTTCTATAGGAACTCTGAATTCGAATAGTGTTATTGATTCTCCTAGTTAAGTATGATGATTCATGAACACAACTACTTTATGAGTCTTGGCCGTGGCCCAAAGCACTCTGTTTTCCAGTATCACCACCGGATACATCCATGCCACAGACACATAACTGGGTGAACCTTTTCAAATTGTGACTCAGCTTTGTTAATTCACTGCTTTTTCTTGCTTCAAAAATCATTTTTATGATTTTTCATATCCTCAGTAACATGTCTCCTTTTTCATCATTCTTTCAAGAGCCAACATTCATGAACCACAAATTCAAGATACATATGCACTGTTTAAGCATACATTCAGAGAACAAAAATATTGCCACCACATCAAAATAATTAAACTGTTATAAAATCGAAATTCATGCAATTCTTCTCTTTTTCAATTAAGAACATTTTTCATTTAAGAAAGGTGATGGATTCATAGGACATTCATAACTTTAAGGCATAGACACTAAGACACTAATGATCATAAGACACAAACATAAATAAAACATAAAGCATAATTTTCAAAAAACAGAAAAATAATGAACAAGGAGATTAAAGAACGGGTCCACCTTAGTGATGGCGGCTTGTTCTTCCTCTTGAAGATCTTATGGAGTGCTTGAGCTCCTCAATGTCTCTTCTTGCCTTTGTTGCTCATCTCTCATGATTCTTTTATCTTCTCTAATTTCATGGAGGATAATGGAATGTTCTTGGTGCTCCACCCTTAGTTGTCCCATGTTGGAACTCAATTCCTCCAGGGTGTGCTGTTTTTCTTTCTGTTTTTGCTTTTTTCATTGATTTTGTGACTTCTCATGATCATCAACCTACAAAAGACATAAAATAACAAAGGAAAAT
>NC_029781.3:58916744-58922188 GCF_000817695.3 Arachis duranensis
AGGCATCTCAGGGATTTCATGATGAGGAATTTTCTCATGTCCATGAGTGGGATCTCTTGTTTGCTCCATCCTCTTCTTAGTGATGGGCTTGTCCTCATTAATGAGGATGTCTCCCTCTATGCTAATTCCAACTGAATTACAGAGGTGACAAATGAGATGAGGGAAGGCTAACCTTGCCAAGGTAGAGGACTTGTCCACCACCTTATAAAGTTCTTGGGATATAACCTCATGAACTTCTACTTCCTCTCCAAACATGATGCTATGAATCATGATAGCCCGATCTATAGTAGCTTCGGACCGGTTGCTAGTGGGAATGATTGAGCGTTGGATAAACTCCAACCATCCCCTAGCCACAGGCTTGAGGTCATGCCTTCTCAGTTGAACCGGCTTCCCTTTTGAATCTCTCTTCCACTGAGCGCCCTCTTCACAAATGTCTATGAGGACTTGGTCTAACCTTTGATCAAAGTTGACCCTTCTAGTGTAGGGGTGTTCATCTCCTTGCATCATGGGCAAGTTGAATGCCAACCTTACATTTTCCTGACTAAAATCTAAGCATTTCCCCCGAACCATTGTAAGCCAATTCTTTGGGTCCGGGTTCACACTTTGATCATGGTTCTTGGTGATCCATGCATTGGCATAGAACTCTTGAACCATTAAGATTCCGACTTGTTGAATGGGGTTGGTAAGAACTTACCCTTGAGATGAATCTCTCCATCTCCCATGACTCGGAGGTGGAAGCTTTTGCCTTCCCTTTCCTCTTTCTAGAGGTTTCTCCGGCCTTAGGTGCAATAAATGGTTATGGAAAAATAAAAAGCAACACGTTTACCACACCAAACTTAGAAGGTTTGCTCGTCCTTGAGCAAAAGAGGAAAGAAAAGAGTAGAAGAAGAGGAAATAGAGGATATGAAGGGGGCTTTTGTGGTTCGGCTGAGGAGGAGAAGTAGTGTTTAGGTTGTGTGAAAATGAAGGAGTGAAGTAGGGTTTATATATGGGTGGAGAAAGGGGTAGGGTTCGGCCATTATGGGTAGGTTTGGGAGGGAAAGTGGTTTGAATTTGGATGGTAGGGTAGGTGAAGTTTTATAAAAGATGGATGTGAGTGGTGAAGAGAATGGTGGGATTTGATAGGTGAGGGTTTTTTTTTGGGGTAAGAGGTATTGAGGTGATTGGTGAATGGGTGAAGAAGAGAGAGTGGTGGGGTAGGTGGGGATCCTGTGGGGTCCACAGATCCTGAGGTGTCAAGGATAGCTCATCCCTGCACCAAGTGGCGTGTAAAACGCTGCCATTTTCTGGCGTTAAATGCCAGTCTGGTGCCCCTTTCTGGCGTTAAAAGCCAGTCTGATGCCCCTTTCTGGTGTTAAACACCCAGATTGGTGCCAGACTGGGCGTTAAACGCCCATTTGCTGCCCTTACTGGCGTTTAAACGCCAACAAGCTTTTCCTCCAGGGTGTGCTGTTTTTGTTTCTGTTTTTCATTCTATTTTTGCTTTTTCAATTGTTTTTGTGACTTCACATGATCATCAACCTATAGAAAACATAAAATAACAATGGAAAATAGATAAATATAACATTGGGTTGCCTCCCAACAAGCGCTTTTTTAATGTCAGTAGCTTGACATTGGTCCCTCATGGAGCCTCACAGATGTTCAGAGTAATGTTGGAACCTCCCAACACCAAACTTAGAGTTTGAATATGGAGGTTCAACACTAAACTTAGAATTTAGTTGTGGCTTCCCAACACCAAACTTAGAGTTTGACTGTGGGGGCTCTGTTTGACTCTGTTTTGAGAGAAGCCCTTTATGCTTCCTCTCCATGGTTACAGAGGGATATCCTTGAGCCTTAAACACAAAGGATTCTTTATTCACTTGAATGATCAATTCTCCTCTGTCAACATCAATCACAGCCTTTCTGTGGCTAGAAAGGGTTTGCCAAGGACGATGGATTCATCCATGCACTTCCCAGTCTCTAGGACTATGAAATCAATAGGGATGTAATGGTCTTCAACCTTTACCAGAACATCCTCTACAAGTCCATAAGCTTGTTTTCTTGAATTGTCTACCATCTCTAGTGAGATTCTTGCAGCTTGTACCTCAAATATCCCTAGCTTCTCTATTACAGAGAGAGGCATGAGGTTTATGCTTGACCCTAGGTCACACAGAGCCTTCTCAAAGGTCATGGTGCCTAATGTACAAGGTATTGAGAACTTCCCAGGGTTCTGTTTTCTTTGAGGTAATCTCTGCCTAGTCAAGTCATCCAGGTCTTTGGTGAGTCTCATTACCAAATAACTTGTCATTTAGCTTCATGATTGCTCCAAGGTACTTAGCAACTTGCTCTTCAGTGACATCTTCGTCCTCTTCAGAGGAGGAATACTCATCAGAGCTCATGAATGGCAGAAGTAAATCCAATGGAATCTCTATGGTCTCCAGTGGACGTCCATTGAGATCTTCCTCAATGGCGATCACTGCCTCTTCCTCCTCTCCAATTTCGGCCATGTTGATGGCCTTACACTCTCCTTTTGGATTCTCTTCTGTATTGCTTGGAAGAGTACGAAGAGAGAGTTCAGTAACTTTCTTACTCAGCTGACCCACTTGTGCCTCCAAGTTTCTAATGGAGGACCTTGTTTCAGCCATGAATCTTTGAGTGGTTTTGATTAGATCAGAGACCATGGTTGCTAAGTCAGAGTGGCTCTGCTTAGAATTCTCTGTCTGTTACTGAGAAAATGATGGAAAAGGTTTGCTATTGCCAAACCGATTTCTCCCACCATTATTGTTATTGAAGCCTTGTTGAGGCTTCTGTTGATCCTTCCATGAGAAATTTGGGTGATTTCTCGATGAAGGATTATAGGTGTTTCATAGGATTCATGTAATTCACCTCTTCCATTGATGCGTTCTCATGATCATAAGCTTCTTCTTCAGATGAAGCATCCTTAGTACTGCCTGGTGCAGCTTGCATTCCAAACAGACTTTGAGAAATCATATTGACTTGCTGAGTCAATATTTTGTTCTGAGCCAATATGGCATTCAGAGTATCAATCTTAAGAACTCCTTTCTTCTGATTCGTCCCATTGTTCACAGGATTCCTTTCAGAAGTGTACATAAATTGGTTATTTGCAACCATTTCAATAAGTTCTTGAGCTTCTGCAGGTGTCTTCTTCAGATGAAGAGATCCTCCAGCAGAGCTGTCCAATGACATCTTGGACAGTTCAGACAGACCATCATAGAAGATACCTATGATGCTCCATTCAGAAAGCATGTCAGAAGGACAATTTCTGATCAATTGTTTGTATCTTTCCCAAGCTTCATAGAGGGATTCACCTTCCTTCTGTCTGAAGGTTTGGACTTCCACTCTAAGCTTACTCAATTTTTGAGGTGAAAAGAACTTTGCCAAGAAGGCATTGACTAGCTTTTCTCAAGAGTTCAGGCTTTCTTTAGGTTGTGAGTCCAACCATAATCTAACTCTGTCTCTTACAGCAAAAGGGAATAGCATAAGTCTGTAGACCTCGGGGTCAACCCTATTGGTCTTGACAGTGTCACAGATTTGCATGAATTCAGCTAAAAACTGATGAGGATCTTCCAATGGAAGTCTATGGAACTTGCAATTCTGTTGCATTAGAGAAACTAATTGAGGCTTAAGCTCAAAGTTGTTTGCTCCAATGGCAGGGATAGAGATGCTTCTCCAATAAAAGCGGGAGTAGGTGCAGTAAAGTCACCCAGCACCTTCCTTGCATTGTTGGCATTGTTTTTGTTTTCGGCTGCCATGTCTTCTTCTTGTTTGAAGATTTCTGTTAGGTCCTCTATAGAGAGTAGTGCTTTAGCTTTTCCTAGCTTTTGCTTCATGGTCCTTTCAGGTTCAGGGTCAGCCTCAACAAAAATGCTTTTGTCTTTGCTCTTGCTCATATGAAAGAGAAGAGAACAAGAAAATATGGAATCCTCTATGTCATAGTATAGAGATTCCTTGAGATGTCAGAGGAAAAGAAGAATAGAAGGAGGAGGTAGAAGAAGAAGGAGAGCTGTGCTAGCGGCATTTTCCATACACAGCACCTAGTGCCCGCCCGTAACGTCCTCTCCGGATGCATCTACTTTTCCTAGTAGACGTGAATTCGAACTTATCAAAAGAGATAGAGTTCGAATTGTTGATAGTGGAGGAGTGTTAGTCCTTAAATAGAAGGATGTGAGAAGAGGGGAAGAATTTTCGAAAATAAATTAAAAGATTTTGAAGAGATTTTTGAAAAATTGAAGAATGATTTTCGAAAATTAAAGTTGGGAAAGAAATAAAGTGATTTTTGAAAAAGATTTTGAAATTAGAAATCAAAAAGATTGAAAATTATTTGGAAAAAGATGTGATTAAGAAGATATGATTGAAGAGTTATGGTTTTAAAAAGATATGATTGAAAAGATATGATTGAGAAACAATTTAAAAAGATTTGATTTTTAAAATTAATGACTTGGCTAACAAGAAATTTAAAGGATATGATTCAAACATTAAACCTTTCTTAACAAAAAAGACAACATACTTGAAATGTTGAATCAAATCATTAATTATAGGCAAGTATTTTTGAGGATAGAAAGAAATTGATTTTGAAAATATATGATTGAAAAGATATGGTTTGAAAAAGATTTGATTTTGAAAAATTATGAAAACTTGAAAATAATTTGAATTAAAAACAAAATCTTCCCTCTTGTATCATCCTGGCATTAAACGCCCGGAATGGTATCCATTCTGGCGTTTAACACCCAAAATGCTACCCTTTTGGGTGTTAAACGCCCAGCCAAGTACCCTGGCTGGCATTTAAATACCAGTTTTCCTTCTTCACTGGGCGTGTGTATGCCTTCTCACGCGTGCATGTGCCTGACGCGCACGCGTCATATGCGAGTTTTGCCCACATGCCAAAATGCACAGAGAGTTGTGCGTATGCCAGGATGCCCTCGCGCGCTTAGCGCAACTAAGGGGCACGCGTACGCATGCGCAACGCTTCCACATCGCTGGTGGATGAAATTGTGATCACATGTTCTTTGTACTTGTATGAAATTTAATAATTGGCTTTATTTGAATTCACAACTCCGTTCAACTAATCAGCAAGTGTACTGGGTCGTCCAAGTAATAAACCTTACGCGAGTAAGGGTCGATCCCACAGAGATTGTTGGTATGAAGCAAGCTATGGTCACCTTGTAAATCTTAGTTAGGCTGATTAAATTGGTTTATGGATTTTGGAAATTAATAATAATTGGAAAATAAAAAGGGATAGAAATACTTATGTAAATCAATAGTGGGAATTTCAGATAGGTGTATGGAGATGTTGTGCTCCTCTTGAAACTCTACTTCACTATTCACTCTTTCTTCAATCCTCCTTACTCCTTTCCATGGCAAGCCGTATGTAGGGCATCACCATCATCAATGGCTACTTTTAATCCTCTCGGGAAAATGGTCCTATGCGCTGTCACTGCACGGCT
>NC_029781.3:58922381-58922595 GCF_000817695.3 Arachis duranensis
TTCAGGAAGTTTGAAGCTCGTCACAGTCATTCAATGCCGGAATCCTACTCGGAATACCACAGACAAGGTTAGACTTTCCAGATTCCCAGGATCCTACTCGGAATACCACAGACAAGGTTAGACTTTCCGGATCCCCATGAATGCCGCCATCTATCTAACTTATACCACGAAGATTCTGTTAGGGAATCTAAGAGATATGCGCCCGGCCTAAGGT
>NC_029781.3:58922772-58923364 GCF_000817695.3 Arachis duranensis
GGTAATTGTATTGAAACTTGAGGTACAGCAGAGCTCCACACCCTTAATCTATGGTGTGCAGAAACTCCACCGTTGAAAATACATAAGTGAAAGGTTCAGGCATGGCCGAATGGCCAGCCCCCATGTAGGTGATCAAAAGACCGAATGGTCAAAATACTTCTCATACAATAGTTAAATGTTCTATTTATAATAAACTAGCTTCTAGGGTTTACATGAGTAAGTAATTGATGCATAAATCCACTTCCGGGGCCCACTTGGTGTATGCTTGGGCTGAGCTTGATCTATTCACGAGCTGGGGCTTTTCTTGGAGTTGAACTCCAAGTTATGACGTGTTTTGGGCATTCAACTCCGGATCATGACATTTTTCTGGCGTTTAACTCCAGACAGCAGCATGTACTTGGCGTTCAACGCAAAGTTACGTCGTCAATTTCCGAATAAAGTATGGACTATTATATATTGCTGGAAAGCTCTAGATGTCTACTTTCCAACGCCGTTGAGATCGCGCCATTTGGAGTTCTGTAGCTCCAGAAAATCCATTTCGAGTGCAGGGAGGTCAGATTCCAACAACATCAGCAGTCCTTTTGTCAGCCTT
>NC_029781.3:58923546-58924539 GCF_000817695.3 Arachis duranensis
TTTTCTGAATCCAAGTATCTAGTTCATGAATGAGCAAGGGAGGTTCACTTTCCCAAGTCTCATTACCAAACAACTTGGCATTCAGCTTCATGATAGCTCCTAAATATTGAGCAACTTGCTCTCCAATTACATCTTCATCCTCTTCAGAGGAAGAATACTCTTCAGAGCTCATGAATGGCAGAAGGAGATTTAATGGAATCTCTATGGTCTCTATATGAGCCTCAGATTCCTTTGGATCCTTAATAGGAAACTCCTTCTTGCTTGAGGGACGTCCCAGGAGGTCTTCCTCACCAGGATTTTCGTCCTCTTCCTCCCTTGTGCATTCGGCCATATTGACTATGTCAATGGCTTTGCACTCTCCTTTTGGATTCTCTTCTGTAATGCTTGGGAGAATTCTGGGAGGAGTTTCAATAACTTTCTTACTCAGCTGGCCCACTTGTGCCTCCAGATTTCTGATGGAGGATCTTGTTTCACTCATGAAACTGAATGTGGCCTTTGATAGATCAGAGACTATATTGGCTAAATTAGAAGTGTTTTGTTCAGAATTCTCTGTCTGTTGCTGAGAAGATGATGGATGTGGCTTGCTATTGCTCAGCCTATTGCGTCCACCATTGTTAAAGCCTTGTTTAGGCTTTTGTTGATCCTTCCATGAGAAATTTGGATGATTTCTCCATGATGAGTTATAGGTGTTTCCATAAGGTTCACCCATGTAATTAACCTCTGCCATGGCAGGGTTCTCAGGATCATAAGCTTCTTCAGAAGCTGCGTCTCTAGTACTGTTGGATGCATGTTGCCATCCATTCAGATTTTGAGAGATCATGTTGACCTGTTGAGTCAACACTTTGTTCTGAGCCAATATGGCATTCAGAGCATCAATTTCAAGAACTCCTTTCTTCTGAGGTATCCCATTAATCACGGAATTCCTCTCAGAGGTGTACATAAATTGGTTGTTTGCAACCATGTCAATGAGTTCTTGAGCCTCTTCAGGCATTT
>NC_029781.3:58924667-58925070 GCF_000817695.3 Arachis duranensis
TAAAAACATGTCAGATGGACATCTTTTGGTCAGCTGCTTGTATCTTTCCCAAGCTTCATAGAGGGAGTCACCATCTTTTTGTTTGAAGGTTTGAACATCCACTCTCAGCTTGCTCAACTTTTGAGGAGGAAAGAATTTATCCAAGAAGGCAGTGACCAGCATATCCCAAGAGTCCAGGCTATCCTTAGGTTGTGAATCCAACCATATTCTAGCTGTGTCTCTTACAGCAAAAGGGAGAAGCATGAGTCTGTAGACTTCAGGATCAACTCCATTCGTCTTTACAGTCTTACAGATCTGCAAGAACTCAGTTAAAAACTGATAAGGATCTTCAGATGGAAGTCCATAAAACTTACAGTTTTGTTGCATTAAGGCAACTAGCTGAGGTTTCAGCTCAAAATTATTG
>NC_029781.3:58925158-58925570 GCF_000817695.3 Arachis duranensis
GTTGGCTTTGTGAAGTCACCAAGCATTCTCCTTGCATTATTATTATTTTCGGCTGCCATTTCCTTCTCTTGTTCTAAAATTTCTGAAAGGTTACCTTTAGAATAATTTAATTTAGCTTCTCTTAGTTTCCTCTTCAGAGTCCTTTCAGGTTCTGGATCAATTTCAACAAGAGTGCCTTTTTCCCTATTCCTGCTCATATGAAAGAGAAGAAAAAAAGAAAAGAAAGAGGAATCCTCTATGTCACAGTATAGAGATTCCTTTATGTTAGTAGAAGAAGAAAGGGGTAGAAGAATCCAAACACAAGGGATATAATAAGTTCAGATTTTTAGATGAAGAGAGGTGAAGAGAAGTGTTAGTAATTAATTAATTAAATAGAAGAAGAAAAGAGAGGGGAAATTTCGAAAATAATTTT
>NC_029781.3:58925650-58926638 GCF_000817695.3 Arachis duranensis
AAAGACAAAATATAATTAAAATTAAAATTTTAAAACAAAAAGAATTTTGTGAAAAAGAGAGAGGTATTTTCAAAAATTAGAGAGGGAAAAGTAGTTAGGTGGTTTTGAAAAAGATAAGAAACAAACGCAAAGTCAAATAGTTAGTTGAAAAAGATATTAAAATCAAATTTTAAAAAGATAAGAAGATAAGAGGTTAGATAAGATATTTTGAAATCAAATTTTGAAAAAAGGTTAGATAAGATATTTGAAATCAAAATTTTGAAAAGATAGAATTTTTGAAAAAGATAAGATAAATGATAAAAAGATTTAATTTTTAATTTTAACTTAGCTAACAAGAAACTACAAGATAAGATTCTAGAACTTAAAGATTGAACCTTTCTTAACAAGAAAGTAACAAACTTCAAATTTTTGAACCAATCACATTAATTGTTAGCTAATTTTTGAAAATTAGATGAAAAGATAAGAAAAAGATTTTTGAAAAAAATAATTTTTAAAAACTTCGAAAATAAGAAAAAAAAAATGGAAAAGATATGATTTTTGAAAAAGATTTTGAAAAGATAAGATTTTTAAAATTGAAATTTTGATTTGACTTGTAAGAAACAACTAATTTTAAAAATTTTTGACCAAGTCAACCCAAAATTTCGAAAATTTGGAGGGAAATAAGGAAAAGATATATTTTTGATTTTTTGAATTTTTAAAGATGAGAGAGAAAAACAACAAAAATACTCAATGCATGAAATTTTTAGATCAAAGCAAAGAATGCATGCAAGAATGCTATGAATGTCAAGATGAACATCAAGAACACTTTGAAGATCATGATGACCATCAAGAACATAGTTTTGAAAAATTTTTGATCCAAAGAAAACATGCAAGACACCAAACTTAGAAATTTTTAATGCTTGGAAAATATGAATGCAAAGATGCACATGAAAAACAACAAAAGACACAAAACAAGAAATCATCAAGATCAAACAAGAAGACTTACCAA
>NC_029781.3:58926799-58927171 GCF_000817695.3 Arachis duranensis
TAGAAACACAAAATATTTTTTATTTTTATGATTTTCTAATTTTTTTGTATTATTATTAAGATTTTTTTTTCGAAAAACATAATTAGAAAAACAAAAAAGAAAAGAAAAAGTTTGAAAAAGATTTTTGAAAAGAAAATTACCTAATCTGAGCAACAAGATGAACCGTCAGTTGTCCATACTCGAACAATCCCCGGCAACGGCGCCAAAAACTTGGTGGACGAAATTGTGATCACATGTTCTTTGTACTTGTATGAAATTTAATAATTGGCTTTATTTGAATTCACAACTCCGTTCAACTAACCAGCAAGTGTACTGGGTCGTCCAAGTAATAAACCTTACGCGAGTAAGGGTCGATCCCACAGAGATTGTTGG
>NC_029781.3:58927248-58942468 GCF_000817695.3 Arachis duranensis
GTTGATAGCTACATCCCATCCTCTCAGTGAAAATGGTCCAAATGCTCTGTCACAGCACGGCTAATCATCTGTCGGTTCTCAATCAGGTTGGAATAGAATCCATTGATTCTTTTGCGTCTGTCACTAACGCCCAACCTTCAGGAGTTTGAAGCTCGTCACAGTCATTCAATGCCGGAATCCTACTCGGAATACCACAGACAATGTTAGACTTTCCGGATTCCTAGGATCCTACTCGGAATACCATAGACAAGGTTAGACTTTTCGGATCCCCATGAAATGCCGCCATCTATCTAGCTTATACCACGAAGATTCTGTTGGGGAATCTAAGAGATATGCGCCCGGCCTAAGGTAGAACGGAAGTGGTTGTCAGTCACGCGCGTTCATAGGTGAGAATGATGATGAGTGTCACGGATCATCACATTCATCAAAGTGTTGTGCAACGTATATCTTGGAATAAGAATAAGAGAGAATTGAATAAAAAAGTAATAGTAATTGTATTGAAACTTGAGGTACAGCAGAGCTCCACACCCTTAATCTATTGTGAAGAAACTCCACCGTTGAAAATACATAAGTGAAAGGTTCAGGCATGGCCAAATGGCCAGCCCCCATGTAGGTGATCAAAAGACCGAATGGTCAAAAGACTTCTCATACAATTGTTAAATGTTCTATTTATAATAAACTAGCTTCTAGGGTTTACATGAGTAAGTAATTGATGCATAAATCCACTTCCGGGGCCCACTTGATGTATGCTTGGGCTGAGCTTGATCTATTCACGAGCTGGGGCTTTTCTTGGAGTTGAACTCCAAGTTATGACGTGTTTTGGGCGTTCAACTCCGGATCATGACGTTTTTCTGGCGTTTAACTCGAGACAGCAGCATGTACTTGGCGTTCAACGCCAAGTTACATCGTCAATTTCCGTATAAAGTATGGACTATTATATATTGCTGGAAAGCTCTGGATGTCTACTTTCCAACGCCGTTGAGAGCGTGCCATTTGGAGTTCTGTAGCGCCAGAAAATCCATTTCGAGTGCAGGGAGGTCAGATTCCAACAACATCAGCAGTCCTTTTGTCAGCCTTTTTTCAGAGTTTTGCTCAAGTCCCTCAATTTCAGCCAGAATTTACCTGAAATCACAGAAAAACACACAAACTCATAGTAAAGTCCAGAAATATGATTTTTGCCCAGAAAATCCATTTCGAGTGCAGGGAGGTCAGATTCCAACAACATCAGCAGTCCTTTTGTCAGCCTTTTTTCAGAGTTTTGCTCAAGTCCCTCAATTTCAGCCAGAATTTACCTGAAATCACAGAAAAACACACAAACTCATAGTAAAGTCCAGAAATGTGAATTTAACATAAAAACTAATGAAAACATCCCTAAAAGTAGCTCAAACTTACTAAAAACTACCTAAAAACAATGCCAAAAAGCATATAAATTATCCGCTCATCAGTCGCCCTCCCAATTATGCGCCCCACACGTACGCGTCAGTCACGTGTATGCATCGATAGCGCTGCATCACTAGATCCCTGTGCTGCCCAATTTCTTATCTTATCTTTCCAATCCTAATTTCTTTCTTTATTCCCTCTTCTTCCCCTCTTCTTACTTCTTACTTCCTACTTCTTTCTTCCTCCTTTCTCACTTTCTTCTCCTCCCCTCTCATCCCTATTCCCTTTCTTTTCTTCTAATTGTTACATTTGCATACTCGCATTCGTGGCATTTTAATTTTATTATTTCTTCTTCCCGTCTTTTCTACATTTTTTGTTTTCACATTGGTGTTAAAATTTTCTTACTCAACTGTTGCATATTTCTTGCATTATTTTGGGTGCTCCTTGACTTGTTTGCCATTTAGTTGACATACCCTATGCTTCTATTATTTTTTCACTTACATGTTGTAGCTACCATGTAGTTGAGCACCTTATTACTTGGCACTAGCCCACATATGTTTTATTTCTTTTCATATCTTTGCTCGTGGGTTCTTTACCTCCCTTTTTCTCTTCTTTTAGACTGGCCACCAAGAAGGGAAAGGAAAAGTTTCTAAATAGGGCGAACGACAAGTCCATCTGCACAACCTTGGGTGAAAAGCATCAGTTGTAACAACCCTCATCCACTTGCACATCTCAGCATGCACCGAGGATGGTGCAATCTTTAAGTGTACAGAGGTCGATACCGATCTCTGTGGGTTAGTACTTTCTGACTCAACACCATTGTTTAAATTTTCTTTGTTAAATTAGTTGTTGCATTTGCATGTTTGATTGCATGTTTGTTTGTTTTTGTGCACATTCTACCACTACTTGGTTGAAGTAGTTGTTTTCCTTTTCAAGAAACTTTCTATAGAATTTCACTAATTTGAATAAAATTTTTGTTAAACTTGTTTGAAGAAATATTATATTGGAACATGGTTTTAGAGCTCGAACACACAAAACCAGTGAGATTTTGAGCCTATTTGATTGGTTGCATTTTATCAACCAATATTTTGTTGTGGTGTGTGTTGTTCTCTCTAAAATTGTGATCTATATCCTGTTTGACTCTATATTTTCATGGTTTAATGTATGCATATACTTATTGATGTGTGGAAAATGATCCAACACAAAACTCACCGGCAAGTGTACCGGGTCGCATCAAGTAATAAAACTCACGGGAGTGAGGTCGATCCCACAGGGATTGAAGGATTGAGCAATTTTAGTTCAATGGTTGATTTAGTCAAGTGAATCAAGTATTGGTTGAGTGATTTTGTATCCAACAGTAAGTAAATAGCAGAGAATGTAAAGGGAGAGGGAGGAATTGCAGAAATTAAAGAGAATTGAAAGTAAAGGTGCTGAATCTTAGAGAACAAGAAATTAAATGACTGAAACTTAAAGTGTAAGAAATGTAAATTGCAGTAACTTAAAGTGCAAGAAATATAAATTGCTTGAATGGAAAAGGGATTTGAGGACTGGGAATTCAGAATTTAAGCAAAGGAAATTAAATTGCAACAATTATCAAAGTAAGAGATGATTTGAATTCAACTAGATATCAAACAGAAAATAGAAATTAAATTGCAGCAGTGGTTCACCAGAAGAACCAAAAGGAAAATTAGGTCTCAGGACTCCAGAGACTAGATAGCAAAGTCTAGATCTCAATTGCCTTCCCAGATCCAAGTTCACAAAGCAATTAAAGTGAAATAGAAGATTGAAGCAGTAAAGGAAATTGAATTCAACTCAATTATGCAGTAGGAAAATCAAAGAGATCTTGAATGGAGATTGAGACAAAAATTCCTCAATTCTTCACACCCAAGACTCAAACAAGAAAAGTAAAAAGTGCTCAAGCAAGAATGAGGAAGAAGAGAGATCAATTCTCCTTCCCAATTCTCTAAAATCTCAGTTCCAAGCTCTCAACGAAAAATCAAGTCTCAAGATGTGAAAATTCAAAAATCCAAAAAGAAGGTCCTAATTACATCAAACTATCTCCTATTTATACACTTTCTATTCTTGGAGTTTGGAATTTGGATGGGCTTTTGATTTGGTGAAGAAATGAATTAAATTGGATTTTTAATCCAATTTTCAGCCCATGAGAAAGTAGCTTCCAAGAGGCTGCCCTGCCCTTGTGGAGGGCAGAGCAGGGAAATTGTGTGATGAAGCCTCGTGCGTGCGTGTGTAGCATCAGGATGCTGCCCTGCCCTTGTGGAGGGCAGAGCAGTGTTGCCATAGTGCGCCTTGCCTTGCTGCCCGTGCGTCCATGTTGTGCGCCAAGTGCTCAAGCTCGTGCCAATTTGTGCGCTGGCCATGCACTGAGAAGTGCTGCCTTGCCCTTGTGGAGGGCAGGGCAATGTTGCCAATGGGTGAAGTCCCAAGTTCGAAACTCAGTGGAGGCACACGCTGCTCCTTTTTCCTTGGTTTTCTTGGCACCAAAGTAACGCCTAGTTCCTTGCTTCCTCATGGTGCTGTGTTCGATTCTTGGAGATTGAAAGCAAGCCAATTTTTGCTTGTTTTCCTTGTGTTTGGCGCTACTCCTTTCCTCCTTGTTCTTGGGTTCGAAACCCATAGGACACACTAGGAAGCAATTTCCTTTGAATTATTTTTCATGAAAGCCCGATATTGCTCTTGAGGAGGGCAGGGCAGAGTTTTTGCTTCCTTTGGTCCTTGGTATAAAATTGTGCTCCGCCCTTATTGTGGGCAGGGCAGTGATGCTTCTAAGGCTTGGTTCATTATGCTGCTCTCCTGGAGGGCAATGTGCTCTTGTGGAGGGCAGTGTTTGCTTCTTCCTTCTATGTTGCACTACACTTCTCATCTCTTGGCCACACTTCTTAAGCCACGTTTTTCTTCTTTTCTTCCTTTCTTCACCTACAAGAAACCAAAACAACCAATCAAAGTATCTCTAAACTCATAAGGTTTATAATACATTAAAAATCAATTAATTTTAGTTCAAACCTCATGATTTAGCATCAATTTAATGGTGGTTGTTTGATTTAAAGAAGTCATGCATTTTCATTCCAATTTACTTACTTAGGATGCAAGAAAGTGCATAAAGACTAGTGAAACAAGTGAAATTAGCTTGAAAAATGGGTATATGATGACTTGTCATCACTTATATAATTGAGGCCTTGTTTCACTAAGCTTACATACCCATATGGCCTTACCCTTTTATTATCCATTGCAAACCACTTTGAGCCTATTTTACCCCATTAGTTCTTTATTTTAGAACATCATTAACTCTAAGTGGAAAACAATAATGTCCTTAATTTGAATCCTTGGTTAGCTTAGACTAGTGAGAGTGTTCATAATTTAAGTGTGTGGAAGTTGGGTTTGGAAACATTTGGCTTGAGAATTGAGTATGTTAGAATTTTCTAAAAATGTGAAAGAATGTTGAGAATATGTTCATGCATTCAATAACTTAATCATATGCCTTGAGAAAGGCAAAAGAAAGAAAATTTATGAGAAAAAGAAAAGAAAAAAAGAGAAAGCAATAAAAAGTGGACAAAATGCCCCAAATTAAATGTTGGTATCAATGTATATGAGTTGTACTTAAATTTCTGGATGCATGAATATGTGGTAAACATAGTTAATGTGTAGTTAGATTTTACATTATGATTACATGGATTGTCTTGAGTTAGGTGGAAAGTTTAGGTTAATAAAGGATTTGAATTTTAGTCCACTTGACCAAATACAATCCTACCTTGACCATAACCCCATTACAACCCTCAAAAGACCTCTTGATTTGTGTATTTGTGCATTAAATTTTTGTTGATCGGTAGAAGAAGAGAAAGTCTTAGAAAGCAAGATTAGTAGAGAATTGAAAGAATCGAACCTTAAACACTTGAGTGATTAGAGTGAATACACTTTCAGTGAGGGTTCGATGCTCGATTCCTTGTTCCCGGCTTTCATGAGCTATTTTCTTCTTGCAAGTCTATTTGTACTTCATTTTTGAGATTTGAATTAGTGAAATCCAGTTCATATTTGTTCTTGGAGAATTTGATTTACTTTTAACCAAGTAGGTAGAATGATTTTTGCATGTAGTTGCATTCATATAGATACGTCGCATTTCATAAATTCTACCATTCTTCTTCACTCTTTTAGGTCTCTTGAGCTTAGCATGAGGACATGCTAATGTTTAAGTGTGGAGAGATTTGATGCACCACTATTTCGTGGTACATCTTGTGCTTAATTGAGTAGATTTTATCCACTATTCTCACACTTATTCATGTAAATTGCATGTTTTACATTTTCCTTCCTGATTTTGTGCTATCATTGAAAACATGCTTCTTTGGCCTTAATTTTGCTATGTTCAATCCTCTCTTATTACCACTATGCTTCATAAGTATGTTAAATGTTTTCAGAGATCATAGGACAGGAATGGCTTAGAGGATGGAAAGGAAGCATGAAAAGGTGGAAGGAATACAAAGGAACTGCAAAGCTATCAACCCTGACCTCTTTGCACTCAAACGATCATAACTTAAGCTACAAAGATCCAAATGAGGCGGTTTTAGTTGCATTGGAAAGCTAACATTCAGGGCTTCGCAGCGATATATAATTTGCCATAGTTGCTTTGCTGTTAGGCAATGCGCATGCGTGAAGCACGCATACGCATGGATTGTGCCGCAGAGAAGTGACGCATACGCGTGATAGAGCCCCGTGCTGGACGTATCACAAATCGCTGGGGACAATTTCTGGGCTGTTTTTGACCCAATTTTCGGCCTAGAAAACACATATTTGAGGCTACAGAGTGGTGAAATCCATTCATTCATCATACAACTTTTCACACACACAATTTAGTCTCTCCTCTCTCTAGGTTTTAGGATTTAGGATTTCTCTTAGTTTTAGGTTTATTTCTTCCCAATTCTAGGTTCAATGTTTCTTTAATTTAGTTTCTCTTCTACTTTTATTTATTCTATTACTTTAATTTATGAATTCTCATGTTAGATTTGATTTCTTTTATTAATGCAATTTGAGGTATTTCATATTTATTGCTTGCTTCTCTATTTGTTGTTATTGAATCTTTTGGCTTTGGTTGAGTAATTGGAGACTCTTGAGTTATTAAACTCCTTTGTTGATTGATAATTGCGAGTTGCTAATTGATTTACTTTCCAATAACTCTAGTCTTTCCTTAGGAGTTGACTAGGACCTGAGGAAATCAAATTGATTTATCCACTTAACATACCTTCATAGTTAGACGTTGACAAAGTGGGAGCAATGAACAATTCTCATCACAATTGATAAGGATGACAAGAATAGACATCCAGTTCTCATACCTTGCCAAGGTTTTTCATGATCATTAGTTTACTTTTTTGTCATTTACATTCCTTATTCAAACCTTTTAAAAATCCAAAAAGATACTTTTCTCATAACCAATAATAAACACACCTCCCTGCAATTCCTTGAGAGACGACCCGAGGTTTAAATACTTCGGTTATTATTTTTATTGGGTTTGCTTAAGTGACAACCAAGTTTTTGTACGATAGGATTCTTGTTGGTTTAGAAGCTATCCTTTCAACGAGACTTTATTTGTAAAATTATTTACACACAAGAATCCATTCATCAAACCAGGATAAGGGAAAGTCATAAGGAGCATCGGGTCAAAATGCGGGCTAGACAAAGGAGGTTGAAAAGCTCAATTAGGTAAGGCATATAGTCTAATACGAGGCTCCAATCCCATAATGAAGTAACTGTGATATACTAGATCCTCGTAGAAGTAAGGGTCTTCAAACTCATAGAATATCACGCCCGTCTCCATCTGAAGGGGAGGAAGGAAGAGAAGGGGGTAAGAACTTGGGGGTTCTTAGTAGACCCAGGGTTATTAGTTACGTTCATTAATTCGGTGTTGTTTAATAGTCAAATGGTATAAAATGCAACTACTTTCAACTATTTATAAGCCAACTGAACTAACATGGTGTCATGTGCATTTTAGTTAATATTTTACTAAAAACCCTAAGAGTATCACCATTCAATCATTCCCTTAAATGCTGTTTTTTTTCAAATGAAAGGAAAGTGGCATGTCATTGGGGATGTAACTATCGTAGACTGTCACTCAATAGTTTAATTATTATAATCCCTCATGGTTTATGCATGGTAGTTATTGTTGAAAAAATAGTAGCACCAAGCAACAAAAAAAAGGATTCATGTGCATCAGTATATTATCTTTTACTGCTTACATTTCCGTAAGGTTCTTCAGCTGCTGTAATATGATCTAACTTGACTTGCTTTCTAAAGGGATCTTCGAAGATGGAGGCCATTCCAGTTACCTTTTCCTATGCAATAATGAAATGTCTTAAATAGATTTAAAAAAGTGCATGACGAGTGGATAACTTATACGCTTTTTGGTATCGTTTTTATATAGTTTTTAGTAGGATCTTGCTACTTTTTAGTATATTTTTATTAGTTTTTAAGCAAAATTTACATTTCTAGAATTTATTATGAGTTTGTGTGTTTTTCTGTGATTTTAGGTATTTTCTGACTGAAATTGAGGGACCTGAGCGAAAATCTGATTCAGAGGCTGAAAAAGGATTGCTGATGCTGTTGGATTCTGACCTCCCTGCACTCGAAATCGAATTTTTAGAGCTACAGAAACCCAAATGGAATGCTCTCAATTGCGTTGGAAAGTAAACATCCAGGGCTTTCTAGAAATATATAATAGTTTATACTTTGCCCAAGTTTAGATGACACAAACTGGTGTTCAACGCCATCTTTCTGCCTTGTTAAATGCCAGAAACAAGTTGCAAGCCAGAGTCAAATGCCAGAAATAAGTTACAAACTGGAATTTAACTCCAAAGAAGGCCTCTACATGTGAAAGCTTCAATGCTCAGCCTAAGCACACACCAAGTGGGCCCGAAAGTGGATTTCTGCATCATTTACTTATTTCTGTAAACCCTAGTAACTAGTTTAGTATAAATAGAACTTTTTACTATTGTACTAGGGAGACTTTGGAACATCTTTGGAATATCTTTTGATTATCTTTTGATCTCTTGATCACGTTTGGGGGCTGGCCTCACGGCCATGCCTAGACCTTGTTCTTATGTATTTTCAATGGTGAAGTTTCTACACACCAAAGATTAAAGTGTGGAGCTCTGCTGTTCCTCAAGTATTAATGCAAAGTACTACTGTTCTTCTATTCAATTCATGCTTATTCTTATTCTAAGATATCCATTCACACACAAGAACATAATGAATGTGATTATTATGTGACACTCATCACCATTCTCACTCATGAACGCGTGATTGACAACCACTTCCATTCTACATGAAAACAAGCTTGAAGGTATATCTCTTGGGTTTCTAATCAATGATTCATATTGACTCCCCTCTGACAATGCGGCATCTGAATCTGAGATTAGAACCTCTGTGTTATAGGCTAGAATCCATTGGAAGCAATCCTGAGATCCGGAAATTCTAAACCTTGTCTGTGGTATTCCGAGTAGGATCTGGGAAGGGATGACTGTGACGAGCTTCAAACTCGCGACTGTAGGGCATAGTGACAAACGCAAAAGGATAGTAAATCCTATTCCTACACGATCAAGAACCAACAGCTGATTATCCATACGATATCTGTGCATGGTATTTTTCATCCGAGACGAGAAATCCGACAATTGATTAGCTGTACAGAAACTGTAGAGGACGATTTACACAGAGATGACGGAAAGTAGCCATTGACAACGGTGACACCCAGCATACAGCTTGCCATAGAAAGGAGTATGAAGGATTGGAAGAAGGCAATAGGAAAGCAGAGATTCAGAAGGAACAATGCATCTCCATACGCTTATCTGAAATTCCCACCAATGAATTACATAAGTATCTCTATATTTATTTAGTGTTTATTTATCTTTTAATTATCAAAACTCCATAACCATTTGAATCCACCTGACTTAGATTTACAAGATGACCATAGCTTGCATCAAGCCGACAATCTCTGTGGGATCGACCCTTACTCACGTAAGGTTTATTACTTGGACGACCCAGTGCACTTGCTGGTTTGTTATGCGAAGTTGTGAAAAAGAGTTGAGATTACAATTGTGCGTACCAAGTTGTTGGCGCCATTGAGATCACAATTTCGTGCACCAAGTTTTGGCGCCGTTGCCGGGGATTGTTCGAGTTTGGACAACTGACGGTTCATCTTATTGCTCAGATTAGGTAATTTACTTCTTGTTTTAACCATTATTTTATTTTCAAAAAAGTTTTCAAAAATATTTCAAAATTTTTCTTCTTTTTCATTTTTCCAAAAGTATTTTTGAAAAATAAAAAAAAATACAAAAAATTATAAAATCATAAAATGAAAAATACTTTGTGTTTCTTGTTTGAGTCTAGAGTCAAGTTTTGAGTTTGGTGTCAATTGCATGTTTTAATTTTTCTAAAAATTTTCGAAAATTCATGCATTGCATTCTTCATGATCTTTAAGTTGTTCTTGACAAGTCTTCTTGCTTGATCTTCATATTTTCTTGTTTTGTGTCTTTTGTTGTTTTTCATATGTATTTTTGAATTCATAGTGTCTAAACATGAAAAATCTCTAAGTTTGGTGTCTTGCATGTTTTTCTCTTTTCTTAAAAAAATTTTCAAAAATAAGTTCTTGATGTGTATCATGATCTTCAAAGTGTTCTTGGTGTTCATCTTGTCATTCATAGTGTTCTTGCATGCTTCATTTGTTTTAATCCAAAATTTTTATGTCTTGAGTCATTTTGTTATTTTTCTCTTTCCACATTAAAATTAAAAAAAAATATCTTTTCCTTATTTTACTCATAATTTTCGAAATCTTTGGGTTGACTTAGTCAAAAATTTTTTAAATAAGTTGTTTCTTGTTAGTCAAGTCAAGATTTCAATTTCAAAAATTTATCTTTTCAAAATCTTTTTCAAAAATCAAATCTTTATTCCTAAATCATTTTTATTTCATGTTTTTCGAAAAATTTTTAAAAAATTGATTTTCAAAATATTTTTCTTATCTTTATTTCATTATTTTCGAAATTATTACTAACAATTAATGTTTTGATTCAAAAATTTCAAATTTGTTACTTTCTTGTTAACAAAGGTTCAATTTTTAAAGTCTAGAATAATATATTTTAGTTTCTTGTTAGTCATGTCATCAACTTCAATTTTCAAAATCAAATCTTTTTAAAATTTCTTTTTCAATTCTTTTTCAAAATAAATTTCAATCATATCTTTTTCAAATCTTATCTTTTTCAAACTTTGATTTCAAAAATCTTTTCTAACTTCATATCTTTTCAAAATTGATTTTCAAATCTTTTTCAACTAACTAATTGATTTTTTTTGTTTGTTTTACTATTTCTTATCTCTTTCAAAACTACCTAACTAATTTTCTCTCTCTAATTTTCGAAAATCACCTTCGTCTTTTTCAAAAATCTTTTTTTTTAACTAATTGTTTTAACTTTTTATTTTATTCCCTTTCCTTAATTTTCGAATTTTAACTAATAATTAAAATAAAAACAAAAAATATTTTTCTTTTATCTTAATTAAAATTCAAGTTTTCTCCTCTCTCTCATCTCTTTCTATTTATTTTATTTATCTTCTAACACTTCTCTTCTACTCATAATTCGAACCCTCTCTTCTCTCTTTGTGTTCGAATTCTTCTTCTTCCTTCTTCATTCTTATTCTTCTTCTCTTCTACTCACATAAAGGAATCTCTATACTGTGACATAGAAGATTCCTCTTCTTTTCTGTTCTCTTCTTTTTCATATGAGCAGGAGCAAGGATAAGAACATTCTTGTTGAAGCTGATCCGGAACCTGAAAGGACTCTGAAGAAAAAGCTAAGAGAAGCTAGAACACAAAACTCTGAAGACGACTTTACTGAAATTTTCAAAAAAAAGTAGAGATGGCCGAACCCAATAACAATGGTGGAGGTTCAAGGAAGATGCTTGGTGACTTTACTGCACTAAATTTCAACTTCCATGGAAGAAGCATCTCAATCCCTGCCATTGGAGAAAACAATTTTGAGCTAAAGCCTCAATTAGTTTCTCTAATGCAACAGAATTGTAAGTTTTATGGACTTCCATCAAAAGATCCTTTTCAGTTCTTAACTGAATTATTGCAGATCTGTGATACTGTTAAGACCAATGGAGTTGATCCCGAGGTCTATAAGCTTGTGCTTTCCCCTTTTGCTGTAAGAGACAGAGCTAGAATATGGTCGGACTCTCAACCTAAAGATAGCCTGAACTCTTGGGATAAGCTGGTCACGGCTTTCTTAGCCAAGTTCTTTCCTCCTCAAAAGCTGAACAAGCTTAGAGTGGATGTTCAAACCTTTAGGCAGAAAGAAGGTGAATCCCTCTATGAAGCTTGGGAAAGATACAAGCAACTGACCAAAAAGTGTCTTTCTGACATGCTTTCAGAATGGACCATCCTAGATATATTCTATGATGGTCTGTCTGAATTGTCTAAGATGTCATTGGAGCATTCTGCAGGTAGATCCATTCACCTAAAGAAAACGACTGCAGAAGCTCAGGAACTCATTGAAATGGTTACAAATAACCAGTTCATGTACACCTCTAAGTGGAATTCTGTGAATAATGGGATGCCTCAGAGGAAGGAAGTTCTTGAAATTGATGCTCTGAATGCCATATTGGCTCAGAACAAAATGTTGACTCAACAAGTCAATTTGATTTCTTAGAGTCTGAATGGATTGCAAAATGCATCCAACAGTACTAAAAAAACATCTTCTGAAGAAGAAGCTTATGATCCTGAGAACCCTGCAATGGCAGAGGTGAATTACATAGGTGAAGCCTATGGAAACACCTATAATCCCTCATAGAGAAATCATCCAAATTTTTCATGGAAGGATCAACAAAAGCCTCAACAAGAGCTTAATAATGGTGGAAGAAATAGGTTTAGCAATAGCAAGCCTTTTCCATCATCCTCTCAGCAACAGATAGAGAATTCTGAGCAGAGCCCCTCTAGCTTAGCAAACATAGTCTCTGATCTATCTAAAGCCACTCTAAGTTTCATGAATGAAACAAGGTTCTCCATTAGAAATTTGAAGGCACAAGTGGGCCAGCTGAGTAAAAGAGTCACTGAAACTCCTCCTAGTACTCTCCCAAGCAATACAGAAGAAAATCCAAAAAGAGAATGCAAGGTCATAACCTTATTTAGTGTGGCCGAACATAGAGAGGAGGAGGAGGACATGAATCCCAGTAAGGAAGACCTCATGGGACATCCTCTGGACAAAAAGCAGTTCCCAGTTGAGGAACCTAAGGACTCTGAGGCTCATCTAGAGACCATAGAGATTCCATTGGACCTACTTCTGCCATTCATGAGCTCTGATGAGTATTCCTCCTCTGAAGAGGATAAAGATATTACTGAAGAGCAAGTTTCCAAGAACCTTGGAGCAATCATGAAGCTGAATGCCAAGTTATTTGGTAATGAGACTTGGGTGGATGAACCCCTCTTGCTCACCAATGAACTGAATAACTTGGTTAGGCAGACATTACCTCAAAAGAAAGAGGATCCCATAAGGTTCTTAATACCTTGTACCATAGGCACCATGACCTTTGAGAAGTCTCTGTGTGACCTGGGGTCAAGCATAAACTTAATCCCACTCTCTGTAATGGAGAAATTGGGAATCTTTGAGGTATAGGCTGCCAAATTCTCATTAGAGATGGCAGACAAATCCATGAAAAGGGCTTATAGACAGGTAGAGGACGTGCTAGTAAATGTCAAAGGCCTTTACATCCCTACTGATTTCATAATCCTAGACACTGGGAAGGATGAGGATGAATCCATCATCCTTGGAAGACCCTTCCTAGCCACAGCAAAAGCTGTGATTAATGTGGACAGAGGAGAGTTGATCCTTCAATTGAATGAGGACTACCTTGTGTTTAAAACTCAAGGATCTCCCTCTGTAACCATAGAGAGGTTACAGAGGAAGCAAGGAAAGCTTCTCTCAATGCAGAGTCAAACAAAGCCCCCACAGTCAAACTCTAAGTTTGGTGTTGGGAGGCCCCAACAATGCTCTGAACATCAATGAGGCTCCATGAGAGCTCACTGTCAAGCTATTGACATTAAAGAAGCACTTATTGGGAGGCAACCCAATTTTATTTATCTATGTTATTTTCTTTTTTAGGTTGATGATCATGTGGAGTCACAAAAATAAACTGCAAAAATTAAAGAAAAATAAAAAATAGCATTAAAAATAGCACACCCTAGAGGAGAAACTTACTGGCGATTAAACGCCAGTAAGGATAGCAGAATGGGCGTTTAACGCCCAGTCTGGCACCATTCTGGGTGTTAAACACTAGAAAGAAGCACCAGACTGGCGTTAAACGCCAAAAAGAAATAACAAATTGGCATTAAACGCCAGAAACAGGTTGCAGCTTGGCATTTAACGCCAGGAAAGGAATAAAAGCTGGTGTTTAACGCCAGAAACAAGCAGCAGTCTGGCGTTAAATGCCAGGATTACACACTAAGGGCGTTTACACGCCTAAATAGAGCAGGGATAAGAAATCCTTGACTCCTCAGAATTTGTGGACCCCACAGGATCCCCACCTACCCCACCTCTCTCTCTCTCTCCACATCACACATCTCTATAATACTCCACCCAAAACACCACTCACCAATCAAATCCTATCCTCTTCCCTATATTCTTTTCACCAATCACCTCTATATCTCTTCCCCGAAAAATCCTACCTACCTCATTTTCAAATTCAAACACTTTCCCTCCCAAACCCACCCAATTCCATTCGGCCTCTCTCCCTCACTTTCCCTATAAATACCCCTCTTAACTCCTTCATTTTCACACATCACAAACCCTCTCCTACCCTCTTGGCCGAACCTACCTCTCCCCCCTTCTCCTCCATTTTCTTCTTCTTCCTCTTCTTTCTTTCTTCTCTTGCTCGAGGACGAGCAAACCTTTTAAGTTTTGGGTGGTAAAAGCATTGCTTTTTATTTTTCCATAACCATTTATGGCACCTAAGGCCAGAAAAACCTCTAGAAAGCAGAAAGGGAAGGCAAAAGCTTCCACCTCCGAGTCATGAGAGATGGAGAGATTCATTTCAAAGGTTCATCAAGACCACTTCTATGAAGTTGTGGCCAAGAAGAAGGTGATCCCAGAGGTCCCTTTCATGCTCAAGAAAAATGAGTATCTGGAGATCCGACATGAGATCCGAAGAAGAGGTTGGGAAGTTCTCACCAACCCCATTCAACAAGTCAGAATCTTAATGGTTCAAGAGTTTTATGCCAATGCATGGATCACTAGGAACCATGATCAAAGTATGAATCCGAATCCAAAGAATTGGCTTACAATGGTTCGAGGGAAATACTTAGATTTCAGTCCGAAAAATGTAAGGTTGGCGTTCCACTTTCTTGCACGCCCCTACACTAGAAGGGTCAACTTTGATCAAAGGTTGGATCAAGTTCTCATGGAGATATGTATGAAAGGAGCTCAATGGAAAAGAGACTTAAGAGGTGATGAGCGGATAATTTATACGCTTTTTGGCATTGTTTTCATATAGTTTTTAGTAAGTTTG
This sequence comes from Arachis duranensis, assembly GCF_000817695.3. Classification (NCBI taxonomy): domain Eukaryota; kingdom Viridiplantae; phylum Streptophyta; class Magnoliopsida; order Fabales; family Fabaceae; genus Arachis; species Arachis duranensis. Next base: position 58,942,174 of record NC_029781.3, read on the forward strand.
AGCTACTTTTAGGGATGTTTTCATGAGTTTTTATGTTAAATTCACATTTCTGGACTTTACTATGAGTTTGTGTGTTTTTCTGTGATTTCAGGTAAATTCTGACTGAAATTGAGGGATTTGAGCAAAACTCTGAAGAAGGCTGACAAAAGGACTGCTGATGCTGTTGGATTCTGACCTCCCTGCACTCGAAATGGATTTTCTGGAGCTACAGAACTCCAATTGGCGCGCTCTCAACGGCGTTGGAAAGTAGACATCCAGGGCTTTCCAGCAATATATAATAGTCCATACTTTATTC
>NC_029781.3:58944437-58945392 GCF_000817695.3 Arachis duranensis
AAAATTAGCTAACAATTAATGTGATTGGTTCAAAAATTTGAAGTTTGTTACTTTCTTGTTAAGAAAGGTTCAATCTTTAAATTCTAGAATCTTATCTTGTAGTTTCTTGTTAGTTAAGTAATTTTTAAAATTAAATATTTTTCAAAATATCTTTTTCAAATATATATTTTTTATCTTTTATCTTATCCTTTTCAAAACAAAAAAAAAATTATCTTTTTTAAAATTTGATTTCAAAATATCTTATCTAACTTCTTATCTTCTTATCTTTTTCAAATTTTGATTTCAAATCTTTCTCAATCAACTAACTAACTTTTTGTTTGTTTCCTATCTTTTTCAAAACCATCTAACTACTTCTCCCTCTCTAATTTTCGAAATTTCTCCCTCTCTTTTTCAAAAATTCTTTTTGTTTTAAATTTTAATTATATTTTGTCTTTAATTTTCGAAATTACTAACTTTTTTTTAAAAAAAATTATTTTCGAAAATTTCTCTTCTCTTCCCTTATTCTATTTAATTATTTAATTACTGACACTTCTCTTCACCCCCTATCCTTACTCTTTATACAGACTATTCATTCTTTTTCATTCTTCTCCCCTTTCTCTTTCTACTAACATAAAGGAATCTCTATACTGTGACATAGAGGATTCCTCTTTCTTTTCTTGTTTCTTCTCTTTCATATGAGCAGGAACAGGGAAAAAGGCACTCTTGTTGAAGTTGATCCAGAACCTGAAAGGACTCTGAAGAGAAAATTAAGAAAAGCTAAATTACAACAATCCAGAAATAACCTTTCAGAAATTTTCGAACAAGAGAAGGAGATGGCAGCCGAAAATAATAATAATAATAATGCAAGGAGAATGCTTGGTGATTTCACAAAGCCAACATCCAAGTTTGATGGAAGAAGCATCTCCATTCCTGCCATTGGAGCCAATAACTTTGAGCTTAAGCCTCAACTAGTTGC
>NC_029781.3:58946166-58946772 GCF_000817695.3 Arachis duranensis
GCACAAGTGGGCCAGCTGAGTAAGAAAGTTATTGAAACTCCTCCCAGTATTCTCCCAAGTAATACAGAAGAGAATCCAAAAGGAGAGTGCAAAGCCATTGACTTAGTCAACATGGCCGAATGCATCAAGGAGGAGGAGGACGAAAATCCTAGTGAGAAAGACCTCCTGGGATGTTCCTCAAGCAAGAAGGAGAGTCCTATTAAGGATCCTGAGGAATCTGAGGCTTATTTAGAGACCATAGAGATTCCATTAAATCTCCTTCTGCCATTCATGAGCTCTGGAGAATATTCATCCTCTGAAGAAGATGAAGATGTGACTGGTGAGCAAGTTGCTCAATATTTAGGAGCTATCATGAAGCTGAATGACAAGCTGTTTGGTAATGAGACTTGGGAAAGTGAACCTCCCTTGCTCATTAGTGAACTGGATACTTGGATTCAGAAAACTCTACCTCAAAAGAAACAACATCCTGGCAAGTTCTTAATACCTTGCACCATTGGCACCATGAGCTTTGAAAAAGCTCTATGTGATCTAGGGTCAGGGATAAATCTTATGCCACTCTCTGTAATGGAAAAGCTGGGGATCATTGAGGTACAGCCTGCCTTGTTC
>NC_029781.3:58946785-58947118 GCF_000817695.3 Arachis duranensis
TGAGGTACAACCTGCCTTGTTCTCATTACAATTGGCAGACAAGTCCATAAGACAAGCTTATGGAATAGTAGAGGACATGCTAGTAAAGGTTGAGGGCCTTTACATCCCTGCTGATTTCATAATCCTAGACACTAGGAAGGAAGATGATGAATGCATCATCCTAGGAAGACCTTTCCTAGCCACAGCAGAAGCTGTGATAGATGTCAACAGAGGAGAGTTAGTCCTTCAATTGAATGGGGACTACGTTGTGTCTAAAGCACATGGCCATCCCTCTGTGACAAAAGAGAGTAAGCATGAAGAGCTTCTCTCAGTTCAGAGTCAAGAAGAGCCCAC
>NC_029781.3:58947325-58947573 GCF_000817695.3 Arachis duranensis
AGCAACCCAATTTTATTTATCTAATTTTATTTTATTTTGTTTCTTTGTTATTTTTATGTTTAATTAGGTACATGATCATGAGGAGTCACGAAAAAATCAAAAAAAAATTAAAAACAGAGTCAAAAACAGAAGAAAAAAATTTTTCACCCTGGAGGACGCACGGGCTAGCGTTCAACGCCCAGAAGGTGCATCTGGCCGGCGTTCAACGCCAGAACAGAGCACCATTCTGGCGCTGAACGCCAGAAACA
>NC_029781.3:58947816-58948166 GCF_000817695.3 Arachis duranensis
TAGGGATGGAATTCCTTGACACCTCAGGATCTGTGGACCTCACAGGATCCCCACCTACCTCGCCCTCTCTCACTCCATTCATGGTCATCCCTTCTGTTTTTGATTCACCACCTGCTTCTACCCACTCTTCCCCATACACCCCAACTTCTCTTTCCCACCCACTCCCACCCATATAGCCGAATCCATCTCCCCTCACTCACCTCCATCTTCTTCTTCTTCTTCTCTTCTCTCTTTTCTTGCTCGAGGGCGAGCAATATTTTAAGTTTGGTGTGGTAAAAGCATAGCTTTTTTGCTTTTCCATTACCATTAATGGCACCTAAGGCCAGAGAAACCTCAAAGGGAAGACAAAA
>NC_029781.3:58948326-58948675 GCF_000817695.3 Arachis duranensis
TTGATCTTGTTGTTTATGAGTGTTAAAATTGTTGGCTCTTGAAAGAATGATGAACAAAGAGAAATGTTATTGATGAACTGAAAAATTCATGAATTGATTCTTGAAGCAAGAAAAAGCAGTGAAAAGCAAAAGCTTGTGCGAAAAAAAAATGGCGAAAAAAAAATAGAAAGAAAAAGCAAGCAGAAAAAGCCAATAGCCCTTAAAACCAAAAGGCAAGGGTAGCAAGGATCCAAGGCTTTTTGAGCATCAATGGATAGGAGGGCCCAAGGAAGTAAAATCCAGGCCTAAGCGGCTAAATCAAGCTGTCCCTAACCATGTGCTTGTGGCATGCAGGTCCAAGTGAAAAGCT
>NC_029781.3:58948744-58949062 GCF_000817695.3 Arachis duranensis
TAAAGTTGTGATCCAAGGCAACAAGAGTGTGCTTAAGAACCTTGGACACCTCTAATTGGGGATTTTAGCAAAGCTGAGTCACAATCTGAAAAGGTTCACCCAGTTATATGTCTGTGGCATTTGTGTATCCGGTGGTAATACTGGAAGACAAAGTGCTTAGGGCCAAGGCCAAGACTCATAAGTAGCTGTGTTCAAGAATCAACATGCTTAACTAGGAAAGTCAATAACACTATCTGAAAATTCTAAGTTCCCAGAGAAGCCAATCACTCTAAACTTCAAAGGAAAAAGTGAGATGCCAAAACTGTTCAGAAGCAAAAA
>NC_029781.3:58949197-58949680 GCF_000817695.3 Arachis duranensis
TTGATTTTCAGTTGCTTGGGGACAAGCAACAATTTAAGTTTGGTGTTGTGATGAGCGGATAATTTATACGCTTTTTGGCATTGTTTTCATATAGTTTTTAGTAAGTTTGAGATACTTTTAGGGATGTTTTCATTAGTTTTTATCTTAAATTCACATTTTTGGACTTTACTATGAGTTTGTGTGTTTTTCTGTGATTTCAGGTAAATTCTGACTGAAATTGAGGGATTTGAGCAAAACTCTGAAGAAGGCTGACAAAAGGACTGCTGATGCTGTTGGATTCTGACCTCCCTGCATTCGAAATGGATTTTCTGGAGCTACAGAACTCCTATTGGCGCGCTCTCAACGGCGTTGGAAAGTAGACATCCAGGGCTTTCCAGCAATATATAATAGTCCATACTTTATTCGAGGAATGACGACGTAACTTGGCGTTGAACGCCAAGTACACGCTGCTGTCTGGAGTTAAACGCCAGAAAAACGTCATGA
>NC_029781.3:58950738-58961804 GCF_000817695.3 Arachis duranensis
CCTCATGGACATATGTGTGGAAGGAGCTCAATGGAAAAGAAACTCAAGAGGCAATCCGGTTTAATTGAGAAGACCAGACCTTAAGCCTGTGGCTAGAGGATGGTTGGAGTTCATCTAACGCTCCATCATTCCTACTAGCAACAGATCTGAAGTGACTGTGGATCGGGCCATAATGATCCATAGTATCATGATTGAGGAGGAAGTGGAAGTTCATGAGATCATACCTCTAGAACTCTACAAGGTGGATGACAAGTCATCCACCTCGGCAAGGTTAGCCTTTCCTCATCTCATTTTTCACCTATACAATTTGGCTGGGATTGACATAGAAGGAGACATCCTCATTGAAGAGGACAAGCCCATCACTAAGAAAAGGATGGAGCAAACAAGAGAGCCCACTCATGGACCTCAACAAGAGCATGAGGAAATTCCTCATCAAGAAATCCCTGAGATGCCTCAAGGGATGCATTTTCCTCCACAAAACTATTGGGAGCAACTCAAAACCTCTTTGGAAGGCTTGAGTTACAACATGGACCAACTAAGGGTGGAGCACCAAGAGCACTCCATCATTCTCCATGAGATTAGAGAAGATCAAAGAGCTATGAGGGAGGAGCAACAAAGGCAAGGAAGAGACATAGATGAGCTTAGGCATTCCATTGGATCTTCAAGAGTAGGAACTAGCCGCCATCACTAAGGTGGAGCCGTTCTTTGATTTCCTTGTTCTTATTTTTCTGTTTTTCAAATTTGATGCTATATGTTTGTCTATGTTTATGTCTTCATTACATGATCATTAGTGTCTAGTATCTATGTCTTAAAGCTATGAATAACTCCATGAATCCTTCACCTCTCTTAAATGAAAAATGTGCCTAATTACAAAAGAACAATAAGTACTTGAATTTCAAATTTTACCTTGAAATTAGTTTAATTATTTTGATGTGGTGGCAATACTTTTTATTTTCTGAATGAATGCTTGAACAGTGCATATTTTTTATAGTGAAGTTTATGAATGTTAAAATTGTTGGCTCTTGAAAGAAATGATGAACAAAGAGAAATGTTATTGATAATCTGAAAAATCATGAAATTGATTCTTGAAGCAAGAAAAAACAGTGAAAAAATGGCAAAAATTAAAAGAAAAAGAAAGAAAAAAAAAGTAAGCAGAAAAAGCCAATACCCTTAAAACCAAAAGGCAAGGGTAAAAAGGATCCAAGGCTTTGAGCATTAATGGATAGGAGGGCCTAAAGGATTAAAATCCTGGCCTAAGCGGCTAAATCAAGCTGTCTCTAGCCATGTGCTTGTGTCATGAAGGTCCAAGTGAAAAGCTTGAGACTGAGTGGTTAAAGTCGTTATCCAAAGCAAAAAGAGTGTGCTTAAGAACTCTGGACACCTCTAATTGGGGACTTTAGCAAAGCTAAGTCACAATCTGAAAAGGTTCACCCAGTTATGTGTCTGTGGCATTTATATATCCAGTGGTAATACTGGAAAACAAAGTGCTTAGGGCCACGGCCAAGACTCACAAAGTAGCTGTGTTCAAGAATTAACATACTAAACTAGGAGAATCAATAACCCTATCTAAAATTCTGAGTTCCTATAGATGCCAATCACTCTGAATTTCAAAGGATAAAGTGAGATGCCAAAATTGTTCAGAAGCAAAAAGCTACTAGCCCCGCTCATTTAATTGGGACTAAGTTTCATTCATATTGTGAGATTCATTGTATATTCTCTTCTTTTTATCCTATTTTGTTTTCAGTTGGCAGGGGACAAGCAATAATTTAAATTTGGTGGTGTGATGAGCGGATAATTTATACGCTTTTTGGCATTATTTTTATATAGTTTTTAGTAGGATCTAGCTACTTTTTAGTATATTTTTATTAATTTTTAAGAAAAATTCACATTTCTGGACTTTACTATGAGTTTGTGTGTTTTTCTGTGATTTCAGGTAGTTTCTGGCTGAAATTGTGGGACCTGAGCAAAAATCTGATTCGGAGGCTGAAAAAGGACTGCTGATGCTGTTGGATTCTGACCTCCCTGCACTCGAAATAAAATTTTTGGAGCCACAGAAATCCAAATGGCACGCTCTTAAATGCGTTGGAAAGTAGATATCCAGGGCTTTCCAGCAATATATAATAGTCCATACATTTCCCGACTTTAGATGACGCAAACTGGCGTTCAACGTCAGCTTTCTGCCTTATTCAGGCATTAAACGCTAGAAACAAGTTGCAAGCCAGAGTCAAATGCTAGAAACAAGTTACAAATTGGCATTTAACTCCAAAGAAGGCCTCTACACGTGAAAGCTTCAATGCTCAGCCCAAGCACACACCAAGTGGGCCCGAAAGTGGATTTCTGCATCATTTACTTATTTCTATAAACCCTAGTAACTAGTTTAGTATAAATAGAATGTTTTACTATTGTACTAGGGAGTCTTTGGAACATCTTTGGAATATATTTTGATCATCTTTTGATCTCTTGATCACGTTTGGGGGATGGCCTCATGGCCATGCCTAGACCTTGTTCTTATGTATTTTCAACGGTGGAGTTTCTACACACCATAGATTAAGGTGTGGAGCTTTGTTGTTCCTCGAGTATTAATTCAAAGTACTATTGTTCTTCTATTCAATTCATGCTTATTCTTATTCTAGGATATCTATTTGCACATAAGAACATGATGAATGTGATGATTATGTGACACTCATCACCATTCTCACTCATGAATGCGTGATTGACAACCACTTCCGTTCTACATGAAAACAAGCTTGAAGGTATATCTCTTGAGTTTCTAATAAACGATTCACATCAACTCCCCTCTGACAATGGGATATCGGAATCTGAGATTAGAACCTCCGTGGTATAGGCTACAATCCATTGGTAGCATTCCTGAGATCCAAAAAGTCTAAACCTTGTCTGTGGTATTCCGAGTAGGATCTGGGAAGGGATGACTGTGACGAGCTTCAAACTCGCGACTGTAGGGCATGGTGACAGACGCAAAAGGATAGTAAATCCTATTCCTACACAATCGAGAACCAACAGCTGATTAGCCATACGATATCTGTGCATGGTATTTTTCATCCGAGACAAGAAATCCGACAGTTAATTAGCCGTACAAAAACCGTAGAGGACCATTTTCACTGAGAGGACGGGAAGTAGCCATTGACAATGGTAACACCTAGCATACAACTTGCCATAGAAAAGAGTATGAAGGAAATAGGAAAGTAGATATTCAGAAGGAAAAATGCATCTACATACGCTTATCTGAAATTCCCACCAATGAATTACATAAGTATCTCTATCTTTATTTTGGGTTTATTTATCTTTTAATTATCAAAACTCCAAAAACATTTGAATCCGCCTGATTGAGATTTACAAGATGACCATAGCTTGCTTCAAGCCGACAATCTCCGTGGGATCGACCCTTACTCACGTAAGGTTTATTACTTGGACGACCCAGTGCACTTGCTGGTTAGTTGTGCGAAGTTGTGAAAAAGAGTTGAGATTACAATTGTGCGTACCAAGTTGGTGGCACCATTGAGATCACAATTTCGTGCACCAGTGCCAAAAAAAGTTTGAACTCTGCATCCAGTTAGGAAACACACAGAATTTTAAAGTAGATTATGGTATACAGAGATTAGTAGTTCCTTGTTTGAATCCTTAACATTTAATAAAGCTTGAAACTGAAGAGCTATATCTTGGACAGGGATAGGCTCAGACCTAGCACCCTTTGTTGCAACGGCCCGCAATCAAGATGATGAATCAAGTAGTTAGGAAGTCAAACAAATCTTAAAAGCAATCAACCAACACAAACTCAAACATTCTTAGGCATAAAGCAAGGTTAGTTGCTTGTAGATATACACAAACAGCAGGTGCGGATTTTGATAATGTTTTCTCACCTATTATCAAACCTGTAACTATTAGAATGATCTTAATCATAGCTTTATCAAAAGGTTGGGCAGTGAAGCAGTATAATTTTCATGATGCTTTTCTAAATGAAAATCTAACCAAGACTATTTACATGTCTCAACTCCCTAGTTTTGTTTACTCAAATTTAAACCTTGTTTGCAAACTAAACAAGGCAATATATGGTTTGAAATAAGCTCTTAGAGCTTGGTATCTAACCATTACTGCCACCTTACAATCTTTTGGATTTAGGAGCACAAATCAAATCCTTTCCTCTTCACACATTTTACAACTACTTCAATTATTTATATATTTATTTATGTTGTTTGCAGAGTTTAAAGCATTGGCAATGGTGTTTGCAGAACTAATCCAAATTCAAAACTTGTTAATTGAGCTCAAGCAACCCTATCTCACTACTCCTACAGTATTTTGTGACAATATGTTTTCAGTTCTATTATCTCATTTCCCAAAACTCCATAATAGAACCAAACACTTCAAATTAGACTTGTACTTTGTAAGATGATGAATCAAGTAGTTAAGAAGGCAAACAAATCTTAAAAGCAATCAACCAACACAAACTCAAACATACCAAAGATGCAGCTTTATTTTTGTGTTTTGTAACACCATTAGCAGTTGATTTCCCAGCCTTTGAACACCTTTTGATGCACCCACTGAAACTGCGTTAGCAGATTCAAATGATTCTAAGCACAAATATTGCATGGGAAAAAAATCATGATTAGGAGTCCAACAAAGCCTTGGCATCTTTGATCTCACATATTGTCTCACACCACTCCCTCTCTTCCCTTCTCTTGATGCTGTGCTGCTGCTACTTGGGTTTGTTAACTTCCCTTCTTCATTGTTATTCTCCTCCTCCTCCTTTGCTTCATTATTATTCTCTTCTTCCAATTCCTCATCATCACTCATAGCCGCTCCTTCAGTTATGTCAAATGAATTTTCCTCACCCTCACTATCATTACTACTCTTGCCGCCATTTCCTTCATTATTCTCTTGATTAATCTCAAATCCCTTTGTCATATTTATTCATTTTAGCAGATGCGATGCTCATAGTAAATGCTACAATAATTTCTTGAATTCCTTCTTTACAAATTACCTCTGAAAACCAAAACAAGGATGCAAACATTTAAATATACACACAACTAATAACAAATAATTAAACAAGAACATACAGGCTGTAGTAGTGACCACTCTCTATCTATATATACAGTAGTAATTAATGACTAGCTAGCCTTTAAAACCTATATTCACTGAAGCAATTAAGCTGCCTACTTCGCTATCTGATCTTTAATATACCATAGCTTGAAGAGCACTGTGAAAAAATACAAGAATAAGTTGTTCCAAAATGTCTGCCTGAACAAAGTTCAAAAGAATAAAAAGAACAATCAGAACCCATAGGAAGCTTATCTTCTTCCATTATATAACATGATGGAAGAAAAAATACAATCAAATATCTCATAATTTTTTAGTCATAGAAATGTAAGGGATAAGACTAACCTTCCCAAGGTGATTATACAAAGATGAAAGATCAGAGAAAAGAGATGGAACTCCCTGGAGAGAATACAAAAGAAAGAAATCACAATCAACTTCAAAAAAACTAAACAAGGCATAATTTGAAGCTGACAAGAAACTTGAATACCTTAGTTAGGAGAGGCCTAATGTAATTATCTGCTGCTGCTCTAAATTTGTCACCTTGCAAAAAATCTAGAGGTATTCTTTGCCAAACGAGAATCAGAAAAGAATGAACTCAAAGAATGAGCACCACATATCAGTAGCTGAGCACTACCACAGCTGCAGTAGAACAGAACCAAATGCCAAGAAGTTTAGAAAAAAAACCCCTAAACCACGGATCATATTAGAACAAAAAATAGAAATTTAGAAAAATAAAAAAATGAAGAACCAAGAAAATCAAATTCAAAATCAAATAATCAGATCAAGGAAAAAATTGACCAAATAATTTACCACGGCACTGCGAACGTTGAACATGGCTGACGGAGGTGCGACGAGTGAGGGAGAGGGAGACAGTGGCGCGACGATTTCAGAGAGGGAGACGGCAATGCGACGGGTGCTGAACCACGGAAGGAGGATTGGCGATTGACGGTTTGCGAAATAGAGTGAGCAATGATTGAGGTTCCGAATCCAACGAGGGTTTGCGAGACAGAGACCACTCAGGGAGTATGAGGGCACACCGAGATAGAGACCACTGATGGTGTGTGGACGGAGCAGCGCCGATGGAGGGTTCCGAATCTAACGAGGGTTATGTCAATGGTGCGAGGGTTGGGTGCGAGAGATCGTCGAGAAACAGCTAGGTGCGAGAGATCGTTGATGGTGCGGGGTTGGGTGCGACAGAGAGAGGGATGGGTGTGAGGGTTAGATGAAGGGCTGGGTGTGAGGGTTAGTGCGACGGCTTGCTGGGTGCGACGGCTTGCTTTTAGGTTATCTTCTAGGTTAAAAATGAATTTGGAAATAAAAGTGAAGTGTATGAGCAGTTATAACTTCTATAGGTCAAAAGTTAACTTAGAAAAAAGTGAAGTGTGTAAAAAATAGGGTGGCACTCTATCGGTACGCTTTTGTAGGGTGCCTATTGATGAGCGGATAATTTATACGCTTTTTGGCATTGTTTTTAGGTAGTTTTTAGTAGGATCTAGCTACTTTTAGGGATGTTTTATTTGTTTTTATGCAAAATTCACATTTCTAGACTTTACAATGAGTTTTTGTGTTTTTCTATGATTTCATGTATTTTCTGGCTGAAATTGAGGGACCTGAGCAAAAATCTGATAGAAGGCTGACAAAGGACTGCTGATGCTGTTGGATTCTGACCTCCCTGCACTCAAAATGGATTTTCTGGAGCTACAGAACTCCAAATGGCGCGCTCTCAACTGCGTTGGAAAGTAGCCATCCAAGTCTTTCCAGTAATAGTCCATACTTTATTCGAGTTCAGACGACGTAAACTGGCGTTCAACGCCAGTTCCATGCTGCATTCTGGAGTAAAACGCCAGAAACACGTCACAAACCAGAGTTAAATGCCAAACAAACGTTACAACTTGGCGTTTACCCCAACAGAAGCCTCTGCACGTGTAAAGCTCAAGCTCAGTCCAAGCACACACCAAAGTGGCCCCTAAAGTGGATTTCTGCACTTAGACTTATCCCTATAAACCCTAGTAGCTAGTTTAGTATAAATAGAACTTTTTACTATTGTACTAATTGTCGCTGAGACCATTTTGTCTTGGTTATACTGGTTCCCTCTCTGGGGCCTAAGCCAATGAACACCATTATCACTTATGTATTTTCAATGGTGGAGTTTCTACACACCATAGATTAAGGTGTGGAGCTCTGCTGTTCCTCGAGTATTAATGGAATTACTATTATTCTTCTACTCAATTCAGCTTATTCTTATTCTAAAATATTCGTTGCACTTCAACATGATGAATGTGATGATCCATGACACTCATCATCATTCTCACCTATGAATGCGTGCCTGACAACCACTCCCGTTCTACCTTAGATCGAGCGCATCTCTCTTGGATTCCTTAATCAGAGTCTTTGTGGTATAAGCTAGAATTATTGGCGGCCATTCTTGAGAATCCGGAGAGTCTGAACCTTGTCTGTGGTATTCTGAGTAGGATTCAGGGATTGAATGAGTGTGACAAGCTTCAAACTCGTGATTGTTAGGTGTAGTGACAGACACAAAAGAATCACTGGATTCTATTCCGACATGATCGAGAACCGACAGATGATTAGTCGTGCTGTGACAGAGCATTTGGACCCTTTTCACTGAGAGGATAGGAAGTAGCCATTGACAACGGTGATGCCCTACATATAGCTTGCCATGGAAAGGAGTATGAAGGATTGGATGAAGGCAGTAGTAAAGCAGAGATTCAACAGGAACAAAGCATTTCCATACACTTATCTGAAATTCCCACCAATGATTTACATAAGTATCTCTACCTTTATTTTATGCTTTATTTATTCTTATATTCGAAAACCATTATAACCATTTGAATTCGCCTAACTCAGATTTACAAGATGACCATAGCTTGCTTCGTACCAACAATCTCCGTGGGATCGACCCTTACTCATGTAAGGTATTACTTGGACGACCCAGTGCACTTGTTGGTTAGTTTTGCGAAGTTGTGACAAAGTGTGATTCACGTTTGAGAGCTCCAAGTCTATTGGCGCCATTGTTGATGATCACAATTTCGTGCACCAAGTTTTTGGTGCCGTTTTCGGGGATTGTTCGAGTTTGGACAACTGACGGTTCATCTTGTTGCTCAAATTAGGTAATTTTCTTTTCAAAAATTTTTCAAAAATTTTTTTTCTTTGTTTTCGTTTTTCAAAAATATAATTTTCGAAAAACCAAAAAATTTCATAAAATCATAAAAATAAAAAATATTTTGTGTTTCTTGTTTGATCTAGTGTCAATTTTTAAGTTTGGTGTCAATTGCACGTTTTAAAAACTTTTGCATTTTTTGAAAATTCATGCATGTGTTCTTCATGATCTTCAAGTTGTTCTTGACAAGTCTTGTTGCTTGATCTTTAAAATTTTCTTGTTTTGTGTTTTTGTTGTTTTTCATATGCATTTTTGCATTTATAGTGTCTAAACATGAAAAATTTCTAAGTTTGGTGTCTTGCATGTTTTTCTTTTCTTAAAAATTTTTCAAAAATAAGTCTTGATGTTCATCTTGATCTTCAAAGTGTTCTTGGTATTCATCTTGACATTCATAGTGTTCTTGCATGCATCTTGTGTTTTGATTCATAATTTTCATGTTGTGAGTCATTTTTGTGTTTTTCTCTCTCTTCATTAAAAATTCAAAAAAAAAATATATTTTCCTTATTTTACTCATAAATTTCGAAATCTTTGGGTTGACTTACTCAAAAAAATTTTAAAATAATTTGTTTCTTGTTAGTCAAGTCAAGATTTCAATTTTAAAAATCCTATCTTTTCAAAATCTTTTTCAAAAATCAAATCTTTTTCATTTTTCTTATTATTTTTTGAAAATTTTAAAATTGTTTTTCAAAATATTTTTCTTAATTTTATTTCATGATTTTCAAAAAATTTGATTAAAAAATTTGAAGTTTGTTACTTTCTTGTTAAGAAAGGTTCAATCTTTGAATTCTAGAATCATATCTTTTAGTTTCTTGTAAGTCAAGTAATCAATTTTAATTTTAAAAATCAAGTCTTTTTCAAAATATCTTTTCAATCATATCTTTTTAATCATATCTTTTTCAAATCATATCTTTTTCAAAATCAATTTCAAAATCTTTTCCAGCTTCTTATCTTTTCAAAATTGATTTTCAAATCTCTTTCAACTAACTAACTGACTTTTTGTTTGTTTCTTATCTTTTTCAAAACCACCTAACTACTTTTCTCTCTCTAATTTTTGAAAATTCCTCACTCTTTTTCAAAATTCTTTTTAATTAACTAATTATTTCAAATTTTAATTTTAATTGTATTTCTTATCTCAATTTTCGAAAATCACTAACCAATTTTTCAAAAACAATTTTCGAAATTCTCTCCCTCTCATCTTCTTCTATTTATTTATTCATTTACTAACAATTCTCTTGATCTCAAAAATTTGAACCCTTTTCTCTCTTCTGTGTTCGAATTTTTCTTCTCTTTCCTCTATTCTCCTCTTTTTTTCTACTCACATAAAGGAATCTCTATACTGTGACATAGAGGATTCCTCTTCTCTCTTTGTTTTCTTCTCTTTCATATGAGAAGGAACAAGAAAAAAGGCATTCTTGTTGAAGCTGATCCAGAACCTGAAAGGACCTTGAAGAGGAAGCTAAGAGCAGCTAAAGCCCCAGTACTCTGAAGAGGACCTAACTGAAATTTTCAAATAGGAAAAGGATATGGTAGCCGAACCCAACAACAACAATGCAAGGAAGATGCTTGGTGACTTTACTGTACCAACTTCCAACTTACATGGAAGAAGCATCTCAATCCCTTCCATTGGAGCAAACAACTTTGAGCTAAAGCCTCAGTTAGTTTCTCTGATGCAATAGAACTGCAAGTTTCATGGACTTCCTTCAGAATATCCTTTTCAGTTCTTAACTGAATTCTTGTAGATCTGTGATACTATTAAGACCAATGAGGTTGATCCCAAGGTCTACAGGCTTATGATTTTCCCTTTTACTGTAAGAAACAGAGCTAGAGTATGGATCGACTCTCAACCTAAAGATAGCCTGAACTCTTGGGATAAGCTGGTCACGGCCTTCTTGGCCAAGTTCTTTCCTCATCAAATGCTGAGTAAGATTAGAGTGGATATTCAAACCTTCAGACAAAAAGAAGGTGAATCCCTCTATGAAGCTTCGGAGAGATACAAGCAACTGACCAAAAAGTGTCATTTTCACATGCTTTCAGAATGGACCATCCTGGATATATTCTATGATGGTCTATTTGAATTATCTAAGATGTCTGGTGCACGAAATTGTGATCATCAATGGCGCCATCAACATGGTACGCTCAATTGCAATCTCAACTCTTTATCACAACTTCGCACAACTAACCAGCAAGTGCACTGTGTCATCCAAGTAATAAACCTTACGCAAGTAAGGGTCGATCCCACGGAGATTGTTGGTATGAAGCAAGCTATGGTCATCTTGTAAAACTCAGTCAGGCAGATTCAAATGGTTATGGAGGTTTGATAATTAAAAGATGAATAAAACATAAAATAAAGATAGAGATACTTATGTAATTCATTGGTGAGAATTTCAGATAAGCGTATGGAGATGCTTTGTCCCTTCCGTCTCTCTGCTTTCCTACTGTCTTCATCCAATCCTTCTTACTCCTTTCCATGGCAAGCTGTATGTTGGGCATCACCGTTGTCAATGGCGACAGTCCCGTCCTCTCAGTGAAAATGTTCAATGCGCTCTGTCACAGCACAGCTATTCATCTGTCGGTTCTCGATCATGTCGGAATAGAATCCAGTGATTCTTTTTCGTCTGTCACTAATGCCCCACAATCGCGAGTTTGAAGCTCGTCACAGTCATTCAATCCTTGAATCCTACTCAGAATACCACAGACAAGGTTTAGACCTTCCGGATTCTCAAGAATGCCGCCATTAATTCTAGCTTATACCACAAAGATTCTGATTAAGGAATCCAAGAGATACACATTCAAGCCTTGTTTGCATGTAGAACGGAAGTGGTTGTCAGGCACGCGT
>NC_029781.3:58961887-58966202 GCF_000817695.3 Arachis duranensis
CACCGTTGAAAATACATAAGAACAAGGTCTAGGCATGGCCGTGAGTCCAGCCCCATGATCTAAGATAGCATAAGACTACTCGAAGATAGCTACCCAGATGAAAATACAATAGTAAAAGGTCCTATTTATAGAGAACTAGTAGCCTAGGGTTTACAGAAATGAGTAAATGACGTATAAATCCACTTCTGGGCCCACTTGGCGTGTGCTTGGGCTGAGCATTGAAGCATTTTCGTGTAGAGACTTTTTTGGAGTTAAACGCCAGCTTTTGTGCCAGTTTGGGCGTTTAACTCCCACTTCTGTGCCAGTTCCGGCGTTAAACGCTGGGCAGTCTTGAGCTGATTTGGAATGCCGGTTTGGGCCATCAAATCTCGGGCAAAGTATAAACTATTATATATTGCTGGAAAGCCCAGGATGTCTACTTTCCAACGCAATTGAGAGCGCGCCAATTGGGCTTCTATAGCTCCAGAAAATCTACTTTGAGTGCAGGGAGGTCAGCATCCAACAGCATCTGCAGTCCTTTTTCAGCCTCTGAATTAGATTTTTGCTCAGGTCCCTTAATTTCAGCCAGAAAATACCTGAAATAATAGAAAAATACAAAAACTCATAGTAAAGTCCATAAAAGTGAATTTTAAATAAAAACTAATAAAAATATAATAAAAACTAACTAAAACATACTAAAAACATACTAAAAATAATGCCAAAAAGCGTATAAATTATCCGCTTATCACAACACCAAACTTAAATTGTTGCTTGTCCCCAAGCAACAGAAAGTCAAATAGGATAAAAAGAAGAGAATATACTATAAACTCCGAACTATCAATGAAACTTAGCTCCAATTAGATGAGCGGGTCTTGTAGCTTTTTGCCTCTAAACAGTTTTGGCATCTCACTTTATCCTTTGAAGTTCAGAGTGATTGGCATCTATAGGAACTCATAATTCAGATAGTGTTATTGATTCTCCTAGTATAGTATGTTGATTCTTGAACATAGCTACTTTATGAGTCTTGGCCGTAGCCCAAAGCACTCTGTTTTCCAGTATTACCACCGGATACATCCATGCCACAGACACATAACTGGGTGAACCTTTTCAGATTGTGACTCAGCTTTGCTAGAGTCCCCAATTAGAGGTGTCCAGGGTTCTTAAGCACACTCTTTTTGCTTTGGATCACGACTTTAACCGCTCAGTCTCAAGTTTTCACTTGACACCTTCACGCCACAAGCACATGGTTAGGAACAGCTTGGTTTAGCCGCTTAGGCCAGGATATTATTCCTGTAGGCCCTCCTATCCACTAATGCTCAAAGCCTTGGATCCTTTTTATTACCCTTGCTTTTTGGTTTAAAGGGTTATTGGCTTTTTCTGCTTGCTTTTTCTTTCTCTCTCTCTTTTTTTTTAATTCACTGCTTTTTCTTGCTTCAAGAATCATTTTTATGATTTTTCAAATCCTCAGTAACATTTCTCCTATTTCATCATTCTTTCAAGAGCCAACAATTTTAACATTCACGAACAATAAATTCAAAAGACATATGCACTGTTCAAACATACATTCAGAAAACAAAAAGTATTGTCACCACATCAAAATAATTAAGCTAGTTTTAAGGATGAATTCGAAATCATGTACTTCTTGTTCTTTTGTAATAAAAACATTTTTCATTTAAGGTGATGGATTCATAGGACATTCATAACTTTAAGGCATAGACATTAAGACACTAATGATCATGTAATAAGACACAAACATAGATAAACATAAGCATAAAAATTCGAAAAACAGAAAAATAAAGAACAAGGAGATTAAAGAACGGGTCCACCTTAGTGATGGCGGCTTGTTCTTCCTCTTGAAGATCTTATGGAGTGATTGAGCTCCTTAATGTCTCTTCCTTGCCTTTGTTGCTCCTCTCTCATAACTCTTTAGTCTTCTCTAATTTCATGGAGGAGGATGGAATGTTCTTGGTGCTCCACCCTTAGTTGTCCCATGTTAGAACTTAATTCTCCTAGGGAGGTGTTAATTTGCTCCCAATAATTATGTAGAGGGAAGTGCATCCCTTGAGGCATCTCAGGGATCTCATGATGAGGAATTTCCTCATGCTCATGTCCATGAGTGGGATCTCTTGTTTGCTCCATCCTTTTCTTAGTGATATCCATGAAGACTTGGTCCAACCTTTGATCAAAGTTGACCCTTTTTGAGTTTGAAAGGGACCTCAGGGGTCACCTTCTTCTTGGCCACAACTTCATAAAGTGGTCTTGATGCACCCTTGAGATGAATCTCTCCATCTCCCATGACTCAGAGGTGGAAGCTTTTGCCTTCCCTTTCCTCTTTCTAGAGGTTTCTCCGGCCTTAGGTGCCATAAATGGTTATGGAAAAACAAAAAGCAACGCTTTTACCACACCAAACTTAGAAGGTTTGCTCGTCTTCGAGCAAAAGAAGAAAGAAAAGAGTAGAAGAAGAAGAAAATGGAGGAGATGGAGGAGTGGGAATGATTCAGCCTTTATGGGTGGGTTTGGGAGGGAAAGTGGTTTGAATTTGAATAGTGAGGTAGGTGGGGTTTTTGAGGTTATTGGTGAATGGGTGAAGAAGAGAGAGAGAGGTGGGGTAGGTGGGGATCCTGTGGGATCCACAGATCCTGAGGTGTCAAGGATAGCTCATCCCTGCACCAAGTGGCATGCAAGATGCCCCTTTCTGCCAATCCTGGCGTTAAACGACAGGCTGCTGCCCATTTCTGGCGTTTAACGCCAGCTTCATGCCCTTTTCTGGTGTTAAACACCAGTCTGGTGTCCCTTTCTGGCGTTAAACGCCCAGAAGGGTGCCAGACTGGGCGTTAAACGCCCATTTTGCTGTCATCACTAGCGTTTAAATGCCAGCAAGTTTTCCTCTAGGGTGTGCTGTTTTTCATTCTGTTTTCACTTTTTCAATTGTTTTTGTGACTTCACATGATCATCAACCTATAGAAAACATAAAATAACAATGGAAAATAGATAAATATAACATTAGGTTGCCTCCCAACAAGCGCTTCTTTAATGTCAGTAGCTTGACAGTGGGCCCTCATGGAGCCTCACAAATGGTCAGAGAAATGTTGGAACCTCCCAACACCAAACTTAGAGTTTGAATGTGGGGGTTCAACACCAAACTTAGAATTTGGTTGTGGCCTCCCAACACCAAACTTAGAGTTTGACTGTGGGTGCTCTGTTTGACTCTGTTTTGAGAGAAGCTCTTCATGCTTCCTCTCCATGATTACAGAGGGATATCCTTGAGCCTTAAACACAAAGGATTCTTCATTCACATGAATGATTAATTCTCCTCTGTCAACATCAATCACAGCCTTTGTTGAGGCTAGGAAGGGTCTGCCAAGGATGATGGATTCATCCATACACTTCCCAGTCTCTAGGACTATGAAATTAGCAGGGATGTAGTGATCTTCAATCTTTACCAGAACATCCTCTACAAGTCCATAAGCTTGTTTTCTTGAATTGTCTGCCATCTCTAGTGAGATTCTTGCAGCTTGTACCTCAAAGATCCCTAGCTTCTCCATTACAGAGAGAGGCATGAGGTTTATGCTTGACCCTAGGTCACACAGAGCCTTTTCGAAGGTCATGGTGCCTAATGTACAAGGTATTGAGGACTTCCCAAGGTCCTGTCTCTTTTGAGGTAATCTCTGCCTAGTCAAGTCATCCAGTTCTTTGGTGAGCAAAGGGGGTTCATCCTCCGAAGTCTCATTACCAAATAACTTGTCATTTAGCTTCATGATTTCTCTAAGGTACTTAGCAACTTGCTCTTCAGTGATATCTTCATCCTCTTCAGAGGAAGAATACTCATCAGAGCTCATGAATGGCAGAAGTAAATTCAATGGAATCTCTGTGGTCTCAGTGTGAGCCTCAGATTCCCATGGTTCCTCATTAGGGAACTCATTGGAGGTCAGTGGATGTCCATTGAGGTCTTCCTCAGTGGCGATCACTGCCTCTTCCTCCTCTCCAATTTCGGCCATGTTGATGGCCTTACACTCTCCTTTTGGATTCTCTTCTGTATTGCTTGGAAGAGTACTAGGAGGGAGTTCAGTAACTTTCTTACACAGCTGACTGGTGGACGAAATTGTGATCACTACAACTTCGCACAACTAACCAGCAAGTGTACTGGGTCGTCCAAGTAATAAACCTTACGCGAGTAAGGGTCGATCCCACAGAGATTGTTGGTATGAAGCAAGCTATGGTCACCTTGTAAATCTTAGTCAGGCAGACTCAAATTGATATGGGTGATATACGAATAAAACATAAAGATAAAGATAGAGATACTTATGTAATTCATTGGTAGGAATTTCAGATAAGC
>NC_029781.3:58967457-58967690 GCF_000817695.3 Arachis duranensis
ACATCTATGAAGATCAGTATTAATTAGATGAGCGGGGCTTTTAGCTTTTTGCTTCTGAATAGTTTTGGCATCTCACTCTATCCTTTGAAATCCAGAATGATTGGCTTCTTTAGGAACTCAGAATCCAGATAGTGTTATTGATTCTCCTAGTTGAGTATGATGATTCTTGAACATAGCTACTTATTGAGTCTTGGCTGTGGCCCAAAGCACTCTGTCTTCCAGTATTACCACCG
>NC_029781.3:58967817-58968161 GCF_000817695.3 Arachis duranensis
CTTTTTGCCTTGGATCACAACTTTATTTCTTTCTTTTTCTTTCTTTTTCTCTTTCTTTTTCTTTCTCTCTTTTTTTTTCGAATATTTTTTTTGTATTCACTGCTTTTTCTTGCTTCAAGAATCATTTTTATGATTTTTCAGATCCTCAGTAACATGTCTCCTTTTTCATCATTCTTTCAAGAGCCAACATTCATGAACCACAAATTCAAAAGACATATGCACTGTTTAAGCATACATTCAGAAAACAAAAGCATTGCCACCATATCAAAATAATCAAACTGTTATAAAATTCAAAATTCATGCAATTCTTTTCTTTTTCAATTAAGAACATTTTTCATTTAAGA
>NC_029781.3:58968601-58969019 GCF_000817695.3 Arachis duranensis
TGAGGTCCATGAATGGGCTCTCTTGTTTGCTCCATCTTTTTCTTAGTGATGGGCTTGTCCTCTTCAATGAGGATGTCTCCTTCTATGTCAATTCCAACCGAATTGCAGAGGTGACAAATGAGATGAGGAAAGGCTAACCTTGCCAAGGTAGAGGACTTGTCCGCCACCTTATAAAGTTCTTGGGCTATAACCTCATGAACTTCTATTTCTTCTCCAATCATGATGCTAAGAATCATGATAGCCCGGTCTATAGTACTTTCGGACCGGTTGCTAGTGGGAATGATTGAGCGTTGGATAAACTCCAACCATCCCCTAGCCACGGGCTTGAGGTCATGCATTCTCAATTGAACCGGCTTCCCTCTTGAATTTCTCTTCCATTGGGCGCCCTCTTCACATATGACTGTGAGGACTTGGTCCA
>NC_029781.3:58971791-58975331 GCF_000817695.3 Arachis duranensis
CAACATAGAAGGAAAGAAAGGAAGAAAAGAAGAAAAACGTGGCTTAAGAAGTGTGGCCAAGAGATGAGAAGTGTGGTGCAACATAGAAGGAAGAAGCAAACACTGCCCTCCACAAGAGCACATTGCCCTCCAGGAGAGCAGCATAATGAACCAACCTTAAAAGCATCACTGCCCTGCCCACAATAAGGGCGGAGCACAATTCTATGCCAAGGACCAAAGGAAGCAAAAACTCTGCCCTGCCCTCCTCAACAGCAATATCGGGCTTTCATGAAAAATAATTCAAAGGAAATTGCTTCCTAGTGTTTCCTATGGGTTTCGAACCCAAGAACAAGGAGGAAAGGAGTAGCGCTCCAATACAAGGAAAACAAGCAAAACTTAGCTTGTTTTCAATCTCCAAGAATCGAACACAGCACCATGAGGAAGCAAGGAACTAGGCGTTACTTTGGTGCCAAGAAAACCAAGGAAAAAGGAGCAGCGTGTGCCTCCACCGAGTTTCAAACTTGGGACTTCACCCATTGGCAACCTTGCCCTGCCCTCCACAAGGGCAGGGCAGCATTTCTCGGTGCATGGCCAGCGCACAAATTGGCACGGGCTTGAGCACTTAGCGCACAACATGGACGCACGGGCAGCAAGGCAAGGCGCACCATGGCAACACTGCTCTGCCCTCCACAAGGGCAGGGCAGCATCCTGATGCTACACACGCAGCACACGCACGCACGAGGCTTCATCACACAATTTCCCTGCTCGCACCAAGCACGCACCATTTCCTGCCCTGCCCTCCACAAGGGCTGCCAGGGCAGCCTCCTGGAAGCCACTTTTTCATGGGCTGAAAATTGGATTAAAAATCCAATTTAATTCATTTCTTCACCAAATCAAAAGCCCATCCAAATTCCAAAATCCAAGAATAGAAAGTGTATAAATAGGAGATAGTTTGATGTAATGAGGACCTTCTTTTTTATTTTTGAATTTTCACATCTTGAGACTTGATTTTTCGTTGAGAGCTTGGAACTGAGATTTTAGAGAATTGGGAAGGAGAATTGATCTCTTTTCTTCCTCGTTCTTGCTTGAGCACCTTTTACTTTTCTTGTTTGAGTCTTGTGTGTGAAGAATTGAGGAATTTCTGTCTCAATCTCCATTCAAGATCTCTTTGATTTTCCTACTGCATAATTGAGTTGAATTCAATTTCTCTTTAATTACTTTGTGAACTTGGATCTGGGAAGGCAATTGAGATCTAGACTTTGCTATCTAGTCTTTGGAGTCCTGAGACCCAATTTTCCTTTTGGTTCTTCTGGTGAACCACTGCTGCAATTTAATTTCTATTTTCTGTTTGATATCTAGTTGAATTCAAATCATCTCTTACTTTGATAATTGTTGTAATTTAATTTCCTTTGCTTAAATTCTGAATTCCCAGTCCTCAAATCCCTTTTCCATTCAAGCAATTTATATTTCTTGCACTTTAAGTTACTGCAATTTACATTTCTTGCACTTTAAGTTTCAGTCATTTAATTTCTTGTTCTTTAAGATTCAGCACCTTTACTTTCAATTCTCTTTAATTTCTGCAATTCCTCCCTCTCCCTTTACATTCTCTGCTATTTACTTACTGTTGGATACAAAATCCCTCAACCAATACTTGATGCACTTGACTAAATCAACCACAGAACTAAAAATTGCTCAATCCTTCAATCCCTGTGGGATCGACCTCACTCCCGTGAGTTTTATTACTTGATGCGACCCGGTACACTTGCCGGTGAGTTTTGTGTTGGATCGTTTTCCGCACATCAAACCTCCCTTGCTCATTAGTGAACTAAATACATGGGTTCAGCAAACTATACTTCAAAAGAAACAAGATCTTGGTAAATTCTTAATACCCTGTACCATAGGCACCATGACTTTGAGAAGGCTTTGTGTGACCTGGGGTCAAGTATAAATCTTATGCCACTCTCTGTAATGGAGAAGCTGGGGATATTTGAGGTACAAGCTGCCAGAATCTCATTAGAGATGGCAGACAAGTCAATAAAACAAGCTTATGGATTGGTAGAGGACGTGTTGGTAAAGGTTAAAGGCCTTTACATCCCTGTTGATTTCATAATCTTAGACACTGGGAAGGATGAGAATGAATCCATCATTCTTGGAAGACCCTTCCTAGCCATAGCAAGAGTTGTGATTGATGTTGACAGAGGAGAGCTAGTCCTTCAATTGAATGGGGACTACCTTGTGTTTAAAGCTCAAGGATCTTCCTCTGCAACCATGGAGAGGAAGCATGAAAAGCTTCTCTCAATACAGAGTCAAACAAAGCCCCCACAATCAAACTCTAAGTTTGGTGTTGGGAGGTCCCAACAATGCTCTGAACATCTGTGAAGCTCCATGAGAGCTCATTGTCAAGCTATTGACATTAAAGAAGCGCTTATTGGGAGGCAACCCAATTTTTATTTATCTATATTTCTATTGTTCTCTTATGTTTTATTAGGTTTATGATCATGTGGAGTCACAAAACAATTGCAAAAATCAAAAATAGAATCAAAAATAGCAGAAGAAAAAGCACACCCTGGAGGAAGAGCTTACTGGCATTTAAACGCCAGTAAGGAGCATCTGGCTAGCGTTCAACGGCAGAACAGAGCATGAAGCTGGCGTTGAACACCATAAACAAGCAGCAGTTTGGCATTTAAACGACAGGATTGCACCCAGAAGAGAGCTGGCGTTAAACGCCAGAAACAAGCAACAAAGTGGCGTTTAACACCAGAAACAAGCATCAGTCTGGCGTTAAATGCCAAGATTGCATACAGAGGGCGTTTTACATGCCTAAAGGGTGCAGGGATGAGAAATACTTGACATCTCAGGATCTGTGGACCCCACAGGATCCCCACCTACCTTCTCCCTCTCTCTCACACCTTTTTATAACACTCTTCCCCAAACATCATTCACCAATCACCTCAATCACTTTTCCCCATCACCTCTCACCACTCACATCTAAAGGGTGCAGGGATGAGAAATGCTTGACACCTCAGGATCTGTGGACCCCACTGGATCCCCACCTACCTTCTTTCTCTCTCTCACCCCTTGACAAACCCCATTTGTAGGGTTTATCTTGTATTAACTTTAAGGGATTTTATCACCTTTCACCCACATTTATTCAATGAAATAGCATGGTTTTGTACATTCTCCTTTAATTGTGCTTAAGAGTGAAAACATGCTTTTTAGGTCTTAAAATAGATAAATATAATTTACCTTGATTCCATTAGATGCCTTGATATGTTTGTTAAGTGATTTCAGATTTAGGAGGCAAAGATTGGATCAAGGGAATGAAGAAAAAGCATGTAAAGTTGGAGAACTCATGAAGAAATGAAAGAACCGGAAAGCTGTCAAGCCGACCTCTTCGCACTTAAACGACCATAACTTGAGCTACAGAGGTCCAAATGATGCGGTTCTAGTTGGGTTAGAAAGCTAACATCCGGGGCTTCGAAACGATATAAGATTTGCCATAGTTGCTACACGTATGGTGGCGCGCACGCGCAAAGTACGCGCACGCGCCGTTGCTGCCAT
>NC_029781.3:58975535-58975808 GCF_000817695.3 Arachis duranensis
AGTGTAGATTTTGTTCCTCTTGGCCTAGGTAGAGTAATTAGTAACTCTTGAGTTATCTAATTCCTTTGTTGATTGATAATTAGAGAGATTGCTAATTGATTTGAATGCCTCTAAAGCTAGTCTTTCCTTTAGGAGTTGATTAGGATTTGAGGAATCAAATTGATTCATCCACTTGACTTTCCTCCATGGTTGGAGGTTAACTAAGTGGGAGCAATGGACAATTTGTCATCACAATTGAGGAGGATAACTAGGATAGGACTTCTAGTTCTCATA
>NC_029781.3:58975946-58979953 GCF_000817695.3 Arachis duranensis
AAGACACTTCATTACAATTCCTAGGGAGAACGACCCGAGGTTTGAATACTTCGGTTTATAAATTTAGGGGTTTGTTTTAGTGATAAACAATTTTTTTGTATGAGAGGATTATTGCTTGGTTTAGAAACTATACTTCGACGAGATTTTATTTGAGAAATTCTAAACCGTCAAAAATCCAATCGTCACCCCTTTTCATAACACTCTTCCCCAAACATCATTCACCAATCACCTCAATCACTCTTCCCCATCACCTCTCACCACTCACATCCATCCTCTATTCCCCCTAAACCCCACCTACCTTCAAATTTAAAATTTCTTTCCCACCCAAACCCACCCTACATGACGGAACCATAAACCCCCTCTCCCTCCACTATATAAACCCCTCCATACTTCTTCATTTTCACACAACACAACCCTCTCTTCTCTCCTTTGGCCGAAACCCACACATCTCTCCCTCGCTTCCATATCTTCTTCTTCTTTTTCTATTCTTTCTTTTCTTTGCTCGAGGACGAGCAACACTCTAAGTTTGGTGTGGTAAAAGCAAGGACGAGCAATGGTGTATGAAAATTATACTCACACTATGTAATTCCGCACAACTAACCAGCAAGTGCACTGGGTCGTCCAAGTAATACCTTACGTGAGTAAGGGTCGATCCCACGGAGATTGTTGGCTTGAAGCAAGCTATGGTTATCTTATTATTCTTAGTCAAGATACTAATAGGGTTCTTTAGTTTCAATTGAAAAGAGTGAAAGAGCATGAAATGAGTAATTATTACGCAGGAATGGAGAATATGTTGGAGTTTTGGAGATGCTTTGTCTTTTGAATCTCTACTTTCCTACTGTCATCTTCTTCACGCACGCAAGGTTCCTTCTATGGAAAGCTGTGTGTTGGTGGATCACCGTTGTGAATGGCTAGCATCCATCCTCTCAGTGAAAATGGTCCAAATACGCTGTCACCGCACGGCTAATCATCTGTCGATTCTCGATCATGTTAAAATAGGATCCATTGATCCTTTTCCGTCTGTCACTACGCCTAACACTCGCGAGTTTGAAGCTCATCACAGTTATCCAATCCCTGAATCCTACTCGGAATACCACAGACAAGGTTTAGACTTTTCGGATTCTCAAGGATGCTGCCAATGGATTCTAGCTTATACCACGAAGACTCTGATTAAGAAATCCAAGAGATACTCATTCAATCGAACGTAGAATAGAGGTGGTTATCGGAACGCGTTCATAGGTTGAGAATGGTGATAAGTGTCACGGATCATCACCTTCTTCATATTGAAGTGCGAATGAATATCTTAGATAGAAACAAGCGTATTTGAATGGAAAACAGAAGTAATTTCATTAATTCATCGAGACACAGCAAAGCTCCTCACCCCCAACAATGGAGTTTAGAGACTCATGCCGTCATATAATACAAAGTTCAGATCCAAAATGTCATGAGGTACAAAATAAATCTCTAAAAGTTGTTTAAATACTAAATTAGTAACCTAGGTTTAAGGAGAATGAGTAAATTGAGATAGATAGTGCAGAAATCCACTTCTGGGACCCACTTGGTGTGTGCTGGGGCTGAGACTTGAGGCTTTCACGTGCCTGGGCTGTTTTTGGAGTTAAACGCCAGGTTGTAACCTGTTTTGGGCGTTTAACTCCAACTTGTAACCTGTTTCTAGCATTTAATGCCAGAATGGAACATGGAACTGGCATTAAACGCCAGTTTACGCCGTTTATCTTCGAGCAAAGTATGGACTATTATATATTTCTGGAAAGCCCTGGATGTCTACTTTCTAACCCAATTGAGAGCGCGCCAGTTGGACTTCTGTAGCTCCAAAAACTCCATTCTGAGTGCAGGGAGGTCAGAATCCAACAGCATCAGTAGTCCTTTTCCAGCCTGAATCAGATTTTTGCTCAGCTCCCTCAATTTCAACCAGAAAATACCTGAAATCATAGAAAAACACACAAACTCATAGTAAAGTCCAGAAATATGAATTTTGCCTAAAAACTAATAAAATTATACTAAAAACTAACTAAAACATACTAAAATCTACATGAAATTACCCCCAAAAAGCGTATAAAATATCCGCTCATCACAACACCAAACTTAAACTGTTGCTTGTCACCAAGCAACTAGATAAATAAAATAGGATAAAAAGAAATTAAGAAGCAATAATATCTCAGAGTTTTAAGTGAAGCTCAGATTCTAATTAGATGAGCGGGGCTAGTAGCTTTTTGCTTCTGAACAGTTTTGGCATCTCACTTTATCCTTTGAAATTCAGAATAATTGGCATCCATAGGAACTCAGAATTCAGATAGTATTGTTGATTCTCCTAGTTTAGTATGTTGATTCTTGAATATAGCTACTTTATGAGTCTTGGTCGTGGCCCTAAGCACTTTGTTTTTCAATATTACCACTGGATACATAAATGCCATAGACACATAACTGGGTGAACCTTTTCAGATTGTGACTTAGCTTTGCTAAAGTCCCCAATTAGAGGTGTCCAGAGTTCTTAAGCACACTCTTTTGCTTTGGATCATGACTTTAACCACTCAGTCTCAAGCTTTTCACTTGGACCTGTATGCCACAAGCACATGGTTAGGGACAGCTTGATTTAGCCGCTTAGGCTTGGATTTATTTCCTTGGGCCCTCCTATCCATTGATGCTCAAAGATTTGGATCCTTTTTACCCTTGCCTTTTGGTGTAAAGGGCTATTGACTTTTTCTGCTTTTTTTTTCACTGCTTTTTCTTGCTTCAAGAATCAATTTCATGATTTTTCAGATCATCAATAACATTTCTCCTGTTCATCATTCCTTCAAGAGCCCACAGATTTAACATTCATAAACTCCACTATCAAAATTATGCACTGTTCAGGCATTCATTCAGAAAATAAAACGTATTGCCACAATATATAAATAATTAGAATTTTCCTTATTCAAAACACAAAAAAAATATTGCCTCCTTATTCTAAAAATCTGCTATTTTATTCATGTTTGATGATGATGATAAAAATAAATTATAGTTTAATTGGAGATAAAATCAAAATAAAGATACTAATTACTACTAATCAGATAGGTTTCTAAAAATAAAAGTTATCACAGATTTAAGGTTAAGATTAGGACTCAACAACCTTTAGTTTAGGAGATGATGGGTGCTCCTTCAACCTATGGGGTGTCTGGTCCTTCAAGAGACAGCTTTTGGTGCTTCAGCTCCTGTATCTCCGGATATTCGTCTTCTTTCAGATCGAATTTAACTTCCAGGATCACTGATCTCAGACCCATTATTTTGTGGTAATGGTCTGCATGTTCTTTGGTTAAGAACTTCTCTTGATTCCAAAGTGGTTTTGGAATATTCTCTTTCTTGCCTCTTGAAGTGGTTTGTTTTCCCTTAGGTGCCATGATCTTGATGAGTTTTAGCTCAGTGATCACGGAAAAATGATGCCAAGGCATCTTAGGCTAGTTTCACTAGCATTTTTCTGTTAGTTTTAGTTGTTTTATGCATTTTCTTGAGCTTAAAGTAACCAAGAATGGTTAAATGAATAACAAACCAATGAACCATCCAAACATTATGATTTTGATGCAAATTCCATGAGTTTTTAGTTATATTACTTGAATGCTATGAATGGAAGATTTCTCATGAAATTTTGCAAGACTTTGATGCAGTTGTTTGGATGATTTCAGGGAAGAAGAGGCTAAGCAAGGAAGCAACAAAAATCAATAAAGGAAGCTTGAATATCACATGTGTACTTTAAGTTCCAGTTTAAGCTTAAACTGGAACTTAAACTACCAAACCATATAATGCTGGGAAGTGGCGTTTAAGCTCCAGTTTAAGCTTAAACTGGAGCTTAAATGCCAAAATCATGAAAGCTGAGGAATGCTGAAACTGGCATTTAACCTCCAGTTTAACCTTAAACTGGAAGTTAAACGCCAGAAATGAGAAATGCACCAGGGAGCATTCCCACGTTTAAGCTCCAGTTTAACCTTAAACTAGAGCTTAAACGTGTTCGACCA
>NC_029781.3:58981057-58997323 GCF_000817695.3 Arachis duranensis
ATTGGGATCCAATCATATAAGATTGCCAAGCAAAATTCAATGAATGCATTGGTTGAGGAAGAGATAAAGATGTTTTGATTCAGAGATCTCAATATCTCCTGAAACCCAATGAATTCCCCCTTTCTGATCTACCACTTTCTCTTTACATTCTGCAATTAAATTCATGCAATCACCCCATCCCTTTTTAATTTCAGCAATTTAGCTTCTGCTCTTTAATTCATGCAATTTAAGATTCCGAAATTCTCATCTAAATCTTGATTCCGCTCAACTAGAACACACTTCTAATCCGAATTGCTCACTCAACCAATTCTTGTGGGATTCGACCTCACTCTATTGTGAGTTTTTACTTGACGATAACCGGTGCACTTGCCGGAAGGAATTTTGCCGATTGTGCAATTTCCTAAAATCGTAGCTATCAAGTTTATGGCTATCAAAAAACACACCAAACTTAGAGGTTTGCTTGTCCTCAAGCAAAAGAAAGGAAAGGAGATGAATAAAAGGAGAGGCAA
Source organism: Arachis duranensis (assembly GCF_000817695.3). Taxonomy (NCBI): domain Eukaryota; kingdom Viridiplantae; phylum Streptophyta; class Magnoliopsida; order Fabales; family Fabaceae; genus Arachis; species Arachis duranensis. Next base: position 58,981,567 of record NC_029781.3, read on the forward strand.
TTTCGAAAATTCTCCTCACCACAATCCTGGCGTTAAACACCCAGGAGATTCTTCCTTTGGGTGTTTAATGCTCAGTCCTTGCTTGTTTTGGGCGTTTAACGCCCACTTGCTGCTTCTTTCTAGCGTTAAACACCAGAAACCTTCCTTACTGGCGTTTTTGCGCTAGTGATGTACTTTTCTCTATGATTCCTCTGCTTTATGTCCTGAACCTTTATTTTTCTTTATCATTCACTGAAATGTATTATCTAATTTAGAATTAAAATTACAAATAAAATAAACTCATGACTGGGTTGCCTCCCAGCAAGCGCTTCTTTACTGTCTTTAGCTGGACTATTACTGAGCTTTTAATCTAGTCTGCAATGTCTGCAAACCACAGAGCTTCCTGAATAGCAAACAATTGCTCATCTGGAAAGGTTTCAGAGATCTCAGTAGGAGGGAGGGACGCTCCTGCTACTGGTTCTACCCGGGACAGGTGATCAGCTACTTGATTTTCAGTCCTTTTTCTGTCTCTTATTTCTATATCAAGCTCTTGCAAAAGCAACACCCATCTTATGAGCCTGGGTTTTGAATCCTGCTTTGTGAGTAGATATTTAAGAGTAGGATGGTCAATGTACACAATCACTTTTGATCCTACTAAATAAGATCTGAATTTGTCAATGGCATAAACCACTGCAAGCAATTCTTTTCTGTGGTTGTGTAGTTCTTATGCGCATTATTTAGAATACGGCTGCCATAATAAATGACGTGCAGAAGCTTATCATGCCTTTGTCCCAATACTGCACCAAGGGCATGGTCACTGGCATCACACATTAGTTCGAATGGTAATGCCCAGTTTGGTGCAGAAATGATTGGTGTTGTGACCAACTTAGCTTTCAGAGTCTCAAAGGCTTGCAAACACTCTTTGTCAAAGACAAATGGTGTATCAGCAGTCAGCAGATTGCTCAGAGGTTTTGTGATTTTCAAAAAATCCTTAATAAACCTCCTATAGAATCATGCATGCCCCAGAAAGCTTCTGATTACCTTAACATTGGCAAGTGGTGGTAATTTTTCAATTACCTCTACCTTAGCTTGATCCACCTCTATTCCCTTGTTCGAAATTTTGTGCCCAAGGACAATTCCTTCAGTCACCATCAAGTGACATTTCTCCCAGTTTAAAACCAGGTTAGTCTCTTGGCACCTCTTTAGAACAAGTGCTAGATGGTCAAGACAGGAGCTGAATGAGTCTCCAAATACTGAAAAGTCATCCATGAAGACTTCCAGAAATTTTTCCACCATGTCAGAGAAAATAAAGAGCATGCACCTTTGAAAGGTTACAAGTGCATTGCACAGACCAAATGGCATCCTTCTTCTGTATGCAAATACTCCAGATGGACATGTGAATGCTGTTTTCTCTTAATCTTGAGGATCTACTGCAATTTGATTATAACCTGAATATCCATCCAGAAAGCAGTAGTAATCATGACCTGCTAGTATTTCTAGCATCTGGTCTATGAATGGTAAAGGAAAATGATCCTTTCTGGTAGCTGTATTGAGCCTTCTGTAATCAATACACATACGCCACCCTGTAACTGTTCTTGTAAGAACCAGTTCATTTTTTCATTATGAACCACTATCATGCCACCCTTCTTAGGTATGACTTTGACAGGGCTCACCCAGGGGCTATTAGAAATAGGATAAATAATCCCAGCCTCTAGTAATTTAGTGACCTCCTTCTGCACCACCTCCTTCATGGCTAGATTCAGCCGCCTCTGTGGTTGAACCACTGGCTTAGTGTCATCCTCCAATAGGATCTTGTGCATGCATCTGGCTGGGCTAATGCCCTTAAGATCACTGATGGATGATTACAGGAAAAATGTCACCCTCTCCCAGAAATGCATATTTCAAGGATGGTGGTAATGGTTTGAGCTCGGGTTTAGGAGGTTTTTCCTCTTCCTGAGGGATTTTCAGAGGTTCTATTATTCTCTCTGGTTCCTCCAGATCAGGCTGAACATCTTTAAAGATATCCTCTAGCTCTGATTCGAGACTCTCAATCATATTGACCTCTTCCACCAGAGAGTCAATAATATCAATGCTCATGCAGTCGTTTGGGGTGTCTGGATGTTGCATAGCTTTGACAACATTCAACTTAAACTCATCCTCATTGACTCTCAGGGTTAATTCCCCTTTTTGGACATCAATGAGGGTTCGTCTAGTTGCTAGGAAAGGTCTTCCTAGAATGAGAGTTGCACTCTTGTGCTCCTCTATTTCCAGCACTACAAAGTCAGTGGAAAAGGCAAATGGCCCAACCTTGACAATCATGTCTTCAATCACACCTGATGGGTATTTAATGGAGCCATCAGCAAGATGGAGACACATCCGGGTTGGTTTGACCTCTTCAGTCAAACCAAGCTTTTTGATAGTGGATGCAGGTATTAGGTTGATACTTGCTCCAAGATCACATAGTGCTTTCTTGGTACAAGTACCCTCTAATGTGCATGGTATCATGAAGCTTCCGGGATCTTTAAGCTTCTCTGGTAAGCTTTTGAGAATGATTGCACTGCATTCTTCAGTGAGGTAAGCTTTTTCAGTTTCTCTCCAATCCTTCTTATGACTTAAGATCTCTTTCATGAACTTAGCATAAGAGGGTATTTTGGCTTTGTATTCCTCAACCTTAGTTACTGCAGGTTTATTTCCTACAGATGTGGTTGGAGAAGCCTTTTTAGAGGGTTTGCTATCAGCACTTGTATGTGTCTGATCCCTCACTGGCGTTTGAATGCCAGGGTTGGATGCTGGATTGGCGTTGGACGCCAACTCCTTACCTCTTTCTGGCATTTGAACGCCAGAACTGAGCTTCCATTGGGCGTTTAACGCCAATTCCTTGCCTGTTTGTGGCATTTGAACGCCAGAACTAAGCATGGGTTGGACGTTTAACACCAGCTCTTCACCCTTTTCTGGCGTTTGAACGCCAGAATTATTCCTCTCTAGGCTCTTACTATCCTCAGAGGGATTTTGGGTAGCAGTTTGTTCATTTCTTGGCTTCCTGCTGCCTTGAAGTGAGGTATTTAATGTTTTCACACTTCTTAATTGAATTGCTTGGCACTCTTCTGTTATTTGTTTTGATAACTGCTGTTCTATTTACTTCAACTGTACTTCCATATTCATATTAGCCATTCTTGTCTCTTGTAGTATCTCCTTGAATTCGGCTAGCTGTTTTGTTAGAAAATCTAATTGCTAATTGAATTCAGTAACTTATTCTGCAGGACTGAGTTCAGCAGTTACTGTTTTAGCCTCTTCTTTCATGGAAGGTTCACTACTTAGGTATAGATGCTGATTTTTGGCAACTGTATCAATGAGCTCTTGAGCTTCTTCAATTGTCTTTCTCATGTGTATAGATCCACCAGCTGAGTGGTCCAATAACAACTGAGCTTTCTCTGTAAGCCCATAATAGAAGATGTCTAACTGCACCCACTCTAAAAATATTTCAGAGGGGCATTTTCTTAGCATCTCTCTGTATCTCTCCCAGGCATCATAAAGAGATTCATTATCTCCTTGTTTAAAGCCTTGGATGTTTAGCCTTAGCTGTGTCATCCATTTTGGAGGGAAATATTGATTCAGGAATTTTTTTGACAGCTGTTTCTATGTCCTTATACTAGCCTTAGGTTGGTTATTTAACCACCTCTTAGCTTGGTCTTTTACAGCAAATGGAAACAGTAACAATCTATAGACATCCTGATCTACTTCCTTATCATGTATTGTGTCAGTAATTTGTAAAAACTGTGCCAGAAACTCTGTAGGTTCTTCCTCTGGAAGACCAAAATACTGGCAACTTTGCTGCACCATGATAATGAGCTGAGGATTCAACTCAAAACTACTGACTCTCATGGAGGGTATACAGATATTACTCCCATATGAAGCAGTAGTGGGGTTAGCATATGACCCAGAGTCCTTTTGGACTGTTCATTTCCACTTAGGTCCATGATGGAGAAAAGGAGATGATATGGATTTATTTTATTATATAAGAAAAATAATTTTTGAAATAATAAAATAAAATAAAATAAAAACTAAAATAAAAAATAAAAATAAAAAATAAAAAATTTGAAAATATTTTATGAAGATTTTTGAAAAAGTGGTTAGGATATTTTTGAAAAATATATGATTTTAAAAATCTTAAAAGGATAAGATTTGAAAAATTTTGAAATTGAAGTCTGAATTTTTATAAAAAAAATTTGAAATAATTGCTAAAAATAGTTGGAAAAGATATTTTTTATTTTTGAATTTTATTATGAAAGAGAAAAACTCAAAAAAGACACAAGGCTTAAAACTTTTAAATCCAATGCTCCTTGTTTTTGAAAATTTTGGAGGGAAAATACCAAGGCACACCAAACTTAAAAATTTTAAGATTAAAACATAAAGAAGATTCAAGAACACCTTGAAGACACACAAGAACAATAAGAACAAAAGAAAGAACACCAAACTTAAATTTTTTTTTGAAAACCAAAATAAAATTTTCAAAAACTAAAGAAAAATTAACAAGAGAACACCAAACTTAAGGTTTGGCACAAGATTTAATCAAAGAAAATTAATTTTTGAAAAAGTTTTAAAAAGGGAGATACCCAATTGTCAAGAACACAAGCCCACTCTCTAGCCAACTGAGCTATAAATTTAACGTGTTTTAATAAGCTATTTAATAAATAAAAATTGTTTTGAAAACTAAAAATTTGAAAATGCACAAGAAAAACAAGAAAAGACACAAAACAAGACAAACCAAAGATCAAACAAGAAAAATTGACAAGAAGAGTTTGAAGATCAAGGAAGAACAAAGAACATGCAAATCAAAAATTGAAAGACAAAGAAAAGCATGCAATTGACACCAAACTTAAAACATGACACTAAACTCACATAAAAACTAAAAATTAATAAAGAAAAATAACATTTTTGAAAAATTTTTAAAAAGAAAATAAAAGACTCTGACCCAAAAGACAAAATTTTCCTGATCTAAGCAACAAGATTCACCGTCAGTTGTTCAAACTCAAACAATCCCGGCAACGGCGCCAAAAACTTGGTGTATAAAAATTACACTCACACTATGTAATTCCGCACAACTAACTAGCAAGTGCACTGGGTCGTCCAAGTAATACCTTACGTGAGTAAGGGTCGATCCCACAGAGATTGTTGGCTTCAAGCAAGCTATGGTTATCTTATTATTCTTAGTCAGGATACCAATAGAATTCTTTAGTTTCAATTGTAAAGAGTGAAAGAGCATGAAATGAGTAATTATTACGCAGTAATGGAGAATATGTTGGAGTTTTGGAGATGCTTTGTCTTCTGAATCTCTGCTTTCCTACTGTCATCTTCTTCACGCACGCAAGGTTCCTTCTATGAAAAGCTGTGTGTTGGTGGATCACCGTTGTCAATGGCTACCATCCGTCCTCTCAGTGAAAATGGTCCAAATGTGCTATAACCACACGGCTAATCATCTGTCGGTTCTCGATCATGTCGGAATAGGATCCATTGATCCTTTTGTGTCTGTCACTACGCCCAACACTCGTGAGTTTGAAGCTCGTCACAGTCATCCAATCCCTGAATCCTACTCGGAATACCACAGACAAGGTTTAGACTTTCCGGATTCTCAAGGATGCTTCCAATGGATTCTAGCTTATACCACGAAGACTCTGATTAAGGAATCCAAGAGATACTCATTCAATCGAAGGTAGAATAGAGGTGGTTGTCAGGCATGCGTTCATAGGTTGAAAATGGTGATAAGTGTCACGGATCATTACCTTCTTCATATTGAAGTGCGAATGAATATCTTAGATAGAAACAAGCGTGTTTGAATGGAAAACAGAAGTAATTACATTAATTCATCGAGACACAGCAGAGCTCCTCACCCCCAACAATGGAGTTTAGAGACTCATGCCGTCAGATAATACAAAGTTCAGATCTAAAATGTCATGAGGTACAAAATAAATCTCTAAAAGTTGTTTAAATACTAAACTAGTAACCTAGGTTTACAGAGAATGAGTAAATTGAGATAGATAGTGCAGAAATCCACTTCTGGGGCTCACTTGGTGTGTGCTGGGGCTGAGACTTGAGCCTTTTACGTGCCTGGGCTATTTCTGGAGTTAAACGCCAGGTTGTAACCTGTTTTTGGCTATCTTTATATCAAAATGGATTTTAGTATAATAAATATTGTTTGGATTACACTATTCAAAATCACTTTTAGATGAAATTTTCTAAAATAGACATCAAGATTTATTTATTTCACTTTTTTTTTGTTTAGAAAGCTAAAACAAGATTCAGAGGTGACACTAGAAACTCATACACTAGAAGTTGACATTTGCTTTTAACTAAACTTAAGTGTCTCAAATTCGCATAATAAAAATGAAAAAAAGTGTTTGCAGGTTTTTAGGATCACTAGTTAATGAATTGAATTAATCATGTTCTTGGTAATAAACTAATTCTGTTTGGTTAGGAAATTGGACAACTTTCATGGGTAAGTGGTTTTATCAAGAGGACTTGAGGTTGAGGGTTGTTTTATTTCCTTTATCATGCTAAATTTTTTGTTACTAATCAACATTTGACTCACTATCATAGCATACTTATTTCTTTCTGTTGAAGTGCTTGACATATGTATTTTAGGACTGAGTGAACTTATATTAAGAAAAATTGGAACGTTTATTTGATTTAATGTAAGGTATGTGCTTTTTTTTAATAATGTGTTGAATGTGTGGATTTAGGGGTGCACAGACCCGGCCTGATCTGAAGGTTTGGCTCAGTCTCGAACATTTTAGGGACTAATTTGGTATGATTTCAACGGGTTTAGGGTCAGGTAAGGATCTCAAAAATAGACCCGGTCATTATTTCGGGTCGAGACCGAGCCATATCTCGGGTCACTCGAAGTCGGCTCGGTGGCCTGGTCATCATACACAATTAATATTGTGTTATTAGTGATGGATCATGATTATTCTTATGTGGAATTTAAGTATTGTAAACCTTAATATTTTGTGTTATTAGTCATTATAAGACTATAAGTTAATGTTTTATGTTTAGAATGCATAAGACTTTAGACTAATGCATAATATTGTGTTATTTGTATTGATTTAAATATTTGGTATTATTAGACAATATTAGTATTGATTGTGGTTTTGCTTTAGTATTGATTGTGGTTATACTTTAATTTTAAAGAAGGGGTGGTTCTTGTTATATTTTACCATGTTAAATAATGGTTGGAGTCTTAGAAATTTGGATATTTTTACATGTTAGCTTACAAGAAGGTATCAACGTAATGTAATGTTAACGGCCCGGTTTCACCCGATTTTCACCCGGTATAATTGTGACCCGAAAGTGTATTAGTTTCATCGGGTCTAGGATCGAGTTCGGATCTAATAAATAGACCCGGTGTATATTTCGGGTCGGGTCTGGGTCCCATCAAACCCGCTTCATCCGGCTATGTGCACCCGTATGTGGATTTGAAAAGATCTTTTAGTGTAAGAATTTCAGTTTGTATTAGCATTGTTCAATCCTTTAGTTATTTTGTGTATATGTTTTGGATTGAGTATTTTTTGTTTGAGTAAAGTATCGTTTTTGTCCTCCCAACATTTTGGGATAAGTCTCAAAGTTGTCCCTAACGTTAAACAGAATTGATGGTGGGACAAAATTGAGATGATTTTGAAACGTTAAAAACTTAAATAGGACGAAAACGTTAGGGACAAAAACAATACATAAAAATAAATTTTAATTTTATCCTTCACCAATATCAATCTTTTATAGTACATAGTTATTTAATTATTTATTAATCACATTTAAGTAAATTATAGTTAATCATATTATTTTGATTCTAAATAAATTTATTTTTTTTATAATTTCACTTTTAAAGATTTTTACTCATCATGAAATATTTGTAAAATGACTAGAATTACATTACTTTATTTGTATATATATCATTTTTTTTTCCTACAAATTTATGTACTAATCATTTTACAAACATTTTATGATGAGTAAATATTTTTAAAAGTAAAATTATAAAAAAATAAATTTATTAAAAAGTTTATGTGGTTATTTTTACCATAATGGGTTACTAACTTCGTCAAGATTGGTGAGACAAACCATGTCTCGCGGTCATAATTATTAATAATTCAGAATCTTTATCGGTGAAAGTTTTGAAGGTAATTTATTTCGAAGAAAGCAGTTTTTGGGAAGCAAGAGAGAAAGAGATGCTTATTGGGTTTGGAGAAGTATTATGAAAGAGAGGAAATTTCTAAGAAAGCAACGTAGATGGAGCATAGGAGAGGGCTCAAACATCAATATTTGGTGGGGTAAATGGGTTATTGGTCTGGATAAGATTCTAAGAAATAGTAACTCAAGTTTGGAATCAGTTAAATAATTGATTATTAATGGTATTGGTTGGATTGTAGTGTTGCTGAGGGAGGTTTTCCCAGAACCATTGAGGGAGAAAATATTGAGAACTTCAATAAGCAAGATAAAAAGGGAAGACAAGCTTATTTGGCCTCGTCAAGCACTGATTTGAATGAATTATGGAAAGACATTTGGAAACTATAGGCACCTCAAAAAGTCTTCACATGATATATACCAGTGTTATAACAATCTTTTTAAGAGAAAATTAATAATATTCCTAAATGTCAAATTTGCAGGGAAGAATGTGAAACTACTGAGCAACCCTTGATATTTTGTTAGTGGACAAGAAGAGCCTGATTTGGAGGAGAGGTCTAGTGCAGCCCAACAAGAGAATCGGTCAAGCCTTTTGAAATCTGGCTTATGAACATATTCAACACGAAGGGGGAAAAAAAGGAAAGGATGATGAGCGAAATTGGGTTTGTCTATTTGGGAAATATAGAAGGCAAGGAATCAAGCAACTTTTCAAAATATAACTGCAGACGCAACAATAGTTATAATCAAAGCAAATATACGACAAGTTAACTTCAATAATATAGGAAAGAAGAGGAAGGGTTACCTAGAAACCACTACCAAGGAGATGGACCAAGATTTATGTAGTTGTGGCTTTTAGGAAGGAAATAGCGAAAAAATCAATGGCAGCGGAAGCATATGCTATTAGGAATGCCTTAATTTCAAGATATTCAATGTGTGGATTCACTTGGACTCAACAAATTGCTAAATTGGACTTGTTCAGAAACCAAGAAAGATAGCAGGGTTGGAATCTTGCATGGGAGATTCGTTGCATTGTCGAAAGAGAAAAAACCATATGAGCAGGACGTCGCAGTGCGCAACAACAAAGGCATATTATGAGTGGGGAAGAAATTTTTTTCTTTCTTTGATTTTTACTCCACTGTTGATTGTTCTATTTATAATTTATGGCATAGGACCTCTTCATGAATCAATAAATTATGTTGACAAAATATCACGTTCCAGAAATTACATAGTTGACTTATCATAATAAGTTCAATTCCTTCATTAAAACTTCAGTTAACATCTCAACATAATACTCTTAATCTACTATGTTTCTATTCTTGATACAACTAGAATTTCAAAAGACTAAAATGAAAATAAAATTGCATATTCACTAAACACTTCAACTTTTGAATGATTTAAACAGTACAACAGAACAGTCGATCTAATATTGATAAAGAAACGAAGTCATATTTTTTAACTTAACATGGTTAATATATAATTTGCACACACTAAAACACAACCATCGTTCCAAGTGATGAAGGGGTGAAGTAACTTTGTCACTTTCCTTCAAAATTATACACTCTCTATTCAGTATAAGTTCTGTCTTCACTTATTTTTCAGTTGGTGAGGTAATTGGAAGCTGCTGAGTTTCAGTTTCCTTTATTGTTGTTGATGATGTTGTGAGGTCTGTGTAGTCTTTTCCTTTACCCCACACCACAGAGTAAAGCCCTACTGCGATTATAATGCCTCCAATAATGCTGAGAGACAGAAACACAATCAATTAGAAATTTAGCACAAATGTATATTTTTTGCTCTGCCATAATATTTTCTAATTTGATGGGCAAAAGATTAATTTGCTAGGGATTTAAATTTTATTTAACAGTTTATCATTAATGAATTGTTATATGTACAAAGTGAAATTCAAATTCTTCTGACACTTGATTTATTTATGATTTTCTTTTTACAAAAACAAAAGGAAGTGGACAAAGAGAGTGGTTTATGCTGGAAACAAAAGAAGAATAACAGAGAAAATGAAAGCATACCTTCCAAGGTGGAGCTGTTCTCCTAGTAGGAAGGATCCCAAAGCAGCAACGATGATCATGCAAAGCGGATTAAAAGACGTTACAAACACTGGTCCTCTGCTTTGCATTACTAACGCTTGTATATAATATGCAATTCCTGAACTCACTATTCCCTGACGTTTGCAGCAAAATTAACAAGATATTTAATAAGAAATGCATAAAAAAAAAGGAAAACGTATTTTTTATTAGTATTTCAAACCTGGCCAAAACAAATAGTACAATATATAATTGTGATATAAAAGAAATTAGGACATTTTTCCAAGCCTATTAATAAAATTCCAAAAGTCGAGTACTAAAGATTCAAGTTTGTCATTTAAATTATAAGAACTAGCGTCATTATAGACACGTTAATCCGGGAAAACACAATGTTTGTAGTTAACAAAAGCTGGAGACACTAAACGAAAAAATCAAGTGGTAACTAAGGAAAAAATAATTGGATGTTAACTCCTGCAAATTTTCTTTATTATTCGTTCATTTTTTTAAGAGAAAATTACACTCACTTCCCTTGCGAGATGGTAAAATGACACTTTCCTCTTCTCTATTTTATAAATGTACATTCTCCTCTTTTCTAACTTTTAAAAAACCTCCTCTTTAATCCATTTTAAATTTTTTTGTGTTAACTAATGTTAACTATATCCATTTTTTAAGAAAAAATAAATTATTTTTTAAAAAAATACCCATTACCAAAAATTTTATTTTTTATCATTAAATTTTGCTTACCAAAATACCCTTTAATAAATTATTCTTTTATTGATTAAATTATAATTTTAAAAAAATTTAATAATTATATTATTTTTTTCTAACATTTTAATAATTAAAAAATTTTTGAAGGGTAGGTATCTTAGAAAAAAAATTTAATTATTAATTTTCTAAAAAGTATTTTGGTAAAAATACAATTTAATCAATAAAAAAATTTATTAAAGAGTATTTTGATAAGAAAAATTTAATGATAAAAAATAAATTTTTGCTAATGAGTATTTTTTCAAAAAATAATTTTTTTTTTCTTAAAAATAGATAAAGTTAATATTAGTTAATACAAAAAATTTAAAATAGATTAAATAGGAAGTTTTTTAAAAGTTAGAAGGGAGGAAAATATACATTTTTAAAATAGAGGAGATGAGGGTGTCATTTTAACATCTTGCAAAAGAAAAGAATGAAATTTTCTCTTTTTTTAAATATTAATTGCGTTTTAGATATTAATCAATATCTATTTAATATCAGATAAAAAAGTAAATAACAAAATAATATAACTTAAAAACTAAAGATTAACTACTAAATTAACTTATCTATACGTACAACTTCAAAGACAAAAGTTTTTCTATTGGTCTCCAAAATTCCCTTGTTCTCTCTCAGATGGGCATCTCACTATTTGTTTCATATACATATATTGATTGATTAGAAATATGATGAAAGAAAATAGTGGTACTAACAGTGTAGAGAGGACCGTAGAGGGTGTAGTTCCAGCCAATTGCCCACGCTTGAGGGCGATGATCTGAAATGAGAGCAACCACTGCACTTTCAAAAGTACCCGCCAAGCATATCAACGATGATAGTGATAGTTCTGCTGGGTACCTTCTCACTGTTATGGACTGTTTTCCACATTCACAACCACATTTTTTTGTATGTTAGAATAACAAGATATACTAACAATGTATTGACTCATATTCATGTTATACTTATACTAAAATCAATCATTAAAATTAATTATTAATATAAAATATATATTAAAAATAAGTTAATCAAACCATATATATGTTTAAGCATTTTTAATTCGCTAATTTATAACCTAATTATGTTTCATCAATATTCTAGAATAAGATGCAAAAAGTAATAAAGCAAAAAAAAATCTTTTTTACATTAATTTGATAAAATTAACTTGTAATTATTATTTTTAATTTTGAGGTGATTATTCTCTTACTTTATTATTTTTGCACATTCTTTTTCACCTTAAAAAAAAAATCAAACTTAAGTTATCTCAGGTTGTCTAGAACAAAATAGTTTTAATAACTCACTGTCATATACAAACAAAATAATTTTTAGTTGACTAATATTAACTAATTTTAAAATTTAGAATTTATAATTTAAAGTATAGCATTAAGAATTTATGATTTAAAATCTAAAATTTAAAATAAATAAAATAATTTTATAAAAAAACGATTAATATTGGTTGAAAAAAAAAACTTTTTAGTATTATACCTTCAAATTTTAAGAGATAACTTTGTTAAGGATGGGACTAAGAGGCTAATCTTAGTTTTCAGAATTAATTAAGGAAGTTAATTATATAATAATTTGATTTACCTGCAAAATGTAGAAACAAGACCAAGCAATACAACCAAGGAATATGAAAAGTGTGCCGGTGATCCAGTTTTTGTGAGAATCAAGAGAGTGACTTTGAGCATTCTGATGCATCGTGTTTGATGAATGAAACAAGTTGAATGCAGGGCCTTTGTAAAGCGTCATCAGCATAGCCCCTGCAAAAGTTACTAAGGTTCCAAGCAATTTTGCTTGACTCCTTATCTCCTTTATTTTTATGCGCTCGATCCTGATCAAAGATAAATATAATTGAAATAAAGATTTAGCTAACATCTACCTATGTTAAAATTACTAATGAAGAAATTCATTTTGTTAATAAGTAAGTAAGTGTTTCATGTGTCTGCCTAGCTAAATGCCTAAGATGAAACAGGCCTACGACTAGACACCCCAAAAATAACTAAAAAACAAAACAGGGCACAGGCCGTAATAAGAAATTCAAGGAGCTGAGAAAAGGAGTGTTATATATCAATATAATGCAACATGGACATACAAGCACCTTCATGGTTCGTTAATAGAGAAGTACGTAATTAACTGAATTTTACCTGAGAAGCACTGCAAGCACGAAGGTGACAGAGGGCACCGCGTTCATAACAGCTGATGCAAATGAAGCTGAAGTGTATTGCATCCCCAAGAAAGTGAACCCTTGATCAATCACCGGCCTGAAATAACGTTCATAATATACACATTTTTTCACATAAAATCACATATCTCAACAAATTAAGTTCATAAGAGCAGCTATCTAAATAATTATATTTCTAATATTCTTATTATCAACATGTACGAATTGTCATAAAACTATTTATTCTAAAAGAGAAAGTTTAAAGAGCCAACATTTTTATTAAAATTTGTCCACAACTTAAACATAAAAAAAAATGAGTAATTCCACATCATTAAATGAAATCTCATGCCATTAAATTAAAAACACCAATAGTAATAAATTGACGACTACAAATCACAAAATTTGTTGGCGTCTTAACACTCTTTATTTTAAAAATTTAACGTAAGTATTAATTTTATTTGTTCAAATAATTCATTTTTTTTTTGTGATGGATGATAGGATTTTTCAATATTAGAATCGAATGCATATTCTACATAATCCTTCGATGGTCTAAGTTTAATTTTGATTAAAGTTTTAATTTAAAAAATGGTCTTTGGTTTATATTAGTACTAATTGTTTTATGGTATATTTTTAGCTTTTAACTATTAATTCAGTAGGTTAAGAATTAATTTATTGTAATATAAATTAGAATTTTATTTAAGTTTTGTTTTTAATTAATGGATTATTATATGTATAACATGAAATTCAAAGTCTCAAGATTTATTTAACCAAAACAGTGAACTAACTAGTAAAACAATTCAAATTAGTTGGTTCACTATTTATATGAAACTCAGCATTCTCACCATAAATTCAAATATAGAATAATTAGGGGGAAATGCATGGTGTAATTACTAAAATTTGATGTGCTAATGAAATAATGAGTTTACGTCAAGTGTCATAACTAATATAAAGGGGTTCCGTTTATATTTATAATTAATTATTCGTGCATATTAATTAGCGTGTTACATGTCATGAATGATAAATAGGTTTTAGATAACAATTACTCTAGAAATCCAAGAGCCACTATCTGGAAGAATACAGAGATTGTCATCTTTGGCCTCACTTTCCTGCAAATAAAAATTACAAATTAAACAAATTAAGTAATCCCTAATTACCAATTAAGAAAACAGAAAAAGAAAAGTAGTAATTACCCATCAGTTTATTATTAAAGTTTACTAGCTTCCTAGAAGAGGTCAAATAATAACCCTAGATACATACATACATACATACATACATACATACATACATACATACATACAATTTTAAAAGGAGAGATATATGATTATTTAACATTTAAATTGTGTGTTTATGGACATAAAAGTAAAAAGAGAATCCAATAACAATAAAAAGAAAATTGCATATATAATATGAAAAAAGAGTGATGTTTTATTTGCACTCTTTTCCCCACGTTATTTAATTATCATTTAAGAAAACAAATAAGACTACATATAGAGTTTATGAAGTCTACAGTAGTTACTGTGGTTACAATATCCAAATTTAAAAAGTGCTACTAAAATTAGGGTCATATTCTTTTACAGATTAGTAATATTTTTTATTTTTTTAAATTTAAAAATATTGTTAACTAACAAAAATATTACTTTAATATTTTACAAAATTTTAAGTATTGTTAGAGTTATATAATCACAGCAGTCATTGTAACTATAAACACCACACGCACCATATGTGAACAGAAAAAAACGTACTAAAATACGAGAATTCGAGGGCTATAAAAATATATATATTTTCTCTTTTGAAAGTAGCATAGAGTGAGTAATACAGACCTTTCAAAAATCAATGCAAAAGGGGCAAGGGACAATGCAGCGATGGCATTGCGATAAACAATGAACACCAAACGATTCATTCCATGGTTAAGGCTAGCCATGGTGAAGAGGTACGTCCCTGCCATCCCAAATTGCAGTCCCACAGTTAGCAAATAAGGCCTTGCCTTATTCATCATCTTACCAAAGCTAGCACCACAAAAATTTTCCATCCTCTATTTTATTTTATTTCCCCTTTTACAATGTGAAAAAAAAAATAGTGTTGGAGATGCATGCATTGCTATGAAATGTGCAAAATGGGCTTCCTTATAAACACCAAATAGCAATAATTAAGACAAAAAACACACGGCACTATTTTGAGCAAGTTGATAAGAATGTGATGGCACTGTATAAAGTTTGCTTTGCTCACTCTAATCAAATTTCTCATCTCCGATAAAGTTCCCATCCACTAATTATTATTATTTTCATTATCTCTTAATTTTTTTTTTAAAAGGCAATATTGTTTATTGGAGCACCCTGAGATTTGCTTGCTGCCTCATCACCTTCTTCGTGTTTGAATTCCACTGAGTCAGATTACACTTCGGCATACGTGGCACAATTTTTCATCTACGTACCCATGGATTTTAATTTGCTTCTGGCAATTAGTGTCACATTTTTCACATTCACAGTGTGCTATAATAGAATATGAGGAATGTCCAAGTCAGTCTCTAACAATTTTAATCATAAAGTCAGTTTTAATTTTTATTTCGTTAGAGAAATTAATTTTTATATTACATTATTTATATATATAAAAATATTTATTTAAAGAATTTTAAAGGTTATTATATTTTTATTAAATAATAATAGAAATTAATTTGTCT
>NC_029781.3:58997382-59058679 GCF_000817695.3 Arachis duranensis
CTAAATTTATTTTTCTTAAAATTTGATGTAAATATTAATATGTTTAATAAAATAAAAAACTAAAGATTAAGTTTGTGATTAAAATTTATTAAAAATGAAATTATTTGACTAAAAATTCATTTGGAACTAATTTATATGATGTTATTCAAAAATAAATAATTGGTTATAAATTGATTGTGTTTAATAACAAATCTATAGTATAAATATTACTTTGTTCTCCCCAGGGAAGTGACAGTTATTGTAAAGTAGAAGTAATATGCAACCAGTTACCCACGCATGCACTATATATTAGTCAAACATATGTGGACTTTTTTGTAAACGTCTTCAAGTTTTCTTTTCCCTTCTTTTTGATTTCCCCTAATCAAAACAATTTAATAAAGTTTTGTAGCGAATATATAGAGTACGCAAATATATAGTGCAAGAACCCGTCACGTTAATGATATGATGGAATATGGATATATACACTAATTGTGCACATGCACACATATTAAATTAATTAAGAGAAGATCAATAATTCTGTAGAAGAGTTAGGTAGTGTTTGTTTTCAGGTACTGAGATAGAGATTGAGAGACTGAGATTCAGTATCGTGTTTGTTAGTTCAGAGACTGGTACTAAAATTTCTGTCTCTATCTCCAAAATTTTAGTATTTCAATATCTCCAAAAAGTAGGGACATAGGAGACTGAAATTTTTAGAGATGGAGACTGAAACTTTAATAACATTTTATACCTAAAATACTTTCATTTCAATTAATTAATTCCAATTTTACCCTTTGTGCAAATTAAATTAGAGTTTCATTCTTGTTTCAATTCCTGTCTCCCATTTTGCACCAAATAGAATACTGAGATTTGTTTCAATCCCTGTCTCTTAATCTCAGTCTCTCAGTCTCAATCTTTCTGTCTCTATCTCTCCACCAAACGCTACCTTAGTGAAGTTCTCCAACTCTCTAAATTAACCACATTATTGGACTCCAATTTGTCATGTATATAGAGTGTTTAATTACAATATTATTGTTACGAATAGGACAAGGTCTCTAAAATAAGAAGTAAAGACTCAATTCGATCTTTGTTTATTTTTATTAAAAATAAGGCATTTTTTATCTAAAAAAATAAGATATTTTGGTTCTTAATTTTTTATTTTACGATACGATTTTTATATTAAAAAATTTGTCAAATAATAATAAAAATTCATTTATTGAGGGTTTTATTTATAATTTGTAGGGAGTTTTAAATTTTCACAAACTATTAATAAATTTATTTTTAAAAAATTTGTTTATTGGTGGTGGTTAAATAGAAAAAGACGATTATTAGAAATGATATCGCAGAAAAAAATTTGTTAAAAAAATTACAGTACGAAGGCCTTTTAAAAAAATAGTATAAAACAAAAAATTAAATAAAATAATATTAATGTTGATAATATTTGTATTAATGATAATAACAGTAAAAAAAATAAAGATCGTGATAAAATATGATTACACAATAAAAATAATAGAGATAAAAGTGATAATAATAAAAATAAAAAAGATGATGATAACTATTAGTAGTCATAGTTAATTATATTATTAAATTTTTTTTATAGAATTTAAAAATCCACAAATATAAAATTATTTTTTGTTATTATTTAATAAATTTTTTAATAAAAAATTATTTTTTTTTAAAATAAAAAATTAATAAAATTATATTATTCTAAAATAAAAAATTAATAATTAAAATATTTTTTTAGACAAAGAAAAATATCTTATCTTTCATAAAATGAACCGAATGAAACAAAATTAGGTCTTTACTCTTCAAACAAAAGCTGTGGGTGGACGTTATCTCTAACGTATTTATTATTACAACAATCTGCGGATTAATTCAGTGCTCAAGTTGCATTGTAGTCAACTATGATTTTGTTATTGAGTATCGTTAATGGGGTTTCGGCATTTTTATATCTTCCACTATACCCGTGTAACAACACTACTTAATTAGTTTCTTTTAGCGACCACTTTGTTAAATTAGAAAACTTCATATATAATTAAATATTTGAAAAGTAATTATATTACTGTTCATACCCCGACCCAACGATAAAGGCCCAGGTCCAAATAAAAGGCCTAATCTGAAGGATTAAAGCCTAGCTAAGTACCAACCTTCACATAAGAAGTCGGTATCAACCACGACTTGGTCTGAAGAAGTCGGATGTGAGATTAGCTGGCAGATAAACACTCATTCGAATGAGTAACCGCCCCTGAAATCTCTCTAACCACTTCATAAAGCCATATCTTAACCTCCCCAAGATAATGGGGGCGGTTAACACCCTAAAGATACGGCACTACTTCAACGGTGGTTATTGGCTCACCACTATAAATACACTGACACCCCTCAGGTATCTCTAAGCCCAATACTTTCTAGACCTGCTTACACTCTTGCTAACTTTGGCATCGGAGTGTCTTTGCAGGTACCACCCCCCATTCACCCACGTATACAAGTCGGAAGGAGGCTCCAGCGTGCAAACCAACCCGGAGCTCACCATTCGTGGACGATTGGGCCAGCTTACGCCATCTGTTCTATTAATCTCCGGTTACCCACCGTAACATTGGCGCCGTTGCCGGGGACCCGAGAGATCATCCATTGATGGCGGACAGATCCCACGAAGAAGGCCATGTGGAAACAGATTCCGAACAAGAGAATCTGGACATGAGTAATAACGATGCGGATCTAGCCCTACAACAGGAAGTTAATAATCAACATAGAGAAGGCACCTCCGGAGTGAAGAACCCGAAGGTAAATTCCTCAAATGGGCGCGAATCAAAAAAAGGCGGACCATCCCACGTAGCTGAACTAATGGGATTAGTCCACAGCCGCTGGAACAATTAGAGCAAGAGCGGGAGAAGCAAAAGGAAACGGAAAAGTACCTCAAAGAGGAGATGGAGCGGTGAAAAGAGTTAGAAAGAAAACTCTTACAGCTAGAATCTTCCCTCAAGAATCACAACTCCCGCGACGAACAAGAAGAACAACTCTTGGGCGGAGACGATCCTTTTAGCGAGGACATAATGAGGGCAAAAGTTCCGAGAAACTTCAAAAGCCCTGATATGGACCTCTACGATGGAACCACGGACCCAAATCATCATCTAAGCAACTTTAAAAGTCGGATGTATCTAGCTGATGCTTCCGACGCTACTCGATGCAAAGCTTTCCCGACCACTTTGTCGAAAGCAGCAATGAAGTGGTTCGATAGCCTTCCCCCGAGATCGATCACTAGCTTTGAAGACCTCTCAAGGAAGTTTTTGATGAGGTTCTCAATTCAGAAAGACAAGGTAAAACATGCACCGAGCCTCCTGGGAATAAAACAGGAGGTCGGAGAGTCTTTACGAGCCTATATGGAAAGGTTCAACAAAGCATGTTTGGAGATCCAAGACCTGCCCACAGAGGCAGTCATAATGGGGCTAGTCAATGGGCTCAGAGAAGGTCCCTTCTCACAGTCCATATCTAAAAGGCACCCCGTTTCTCTAAGTGATGTACAAGAAAGAGCTGAAAAGTACATCAATATGGAAGAAAACGCCAAGTTAAGAGACCTGAGTTGGCGATCTGGACCCCCTCCCTCAATTAAAGAGAGGGAGAGGGAAGCCAAGAAAAAGGAAGAACTCGGTCTCGAGAGGCCCAGGAAATATCACTCTTATACTCCTCTAAAAACTTCTATAGTGGACGTATACAGAGAGATTTGCCACACCGAAAGGCTGCCACCCCCTAGACCTATTAAAAATAAAAAAGGGGGGAGTCGCAGCGATTATTGCGAGTACCATAAAATATATGGTCACTCCACTAACGACTGTTACGACCTTAAGAATGTGATAGAAAAGCTGGCTAGAGAAGGTCGGCTTGATAGATATCTCATAGAAAGGTCGGACAGTCATGGAAAGAGAAAGCGAGATGACATGGATAGAAGAGACCCACCGCAGACTTCAGAGAGGCATATCCATATGATCTCAGGAGGATTTGCGGGAGGGGGGCTCACTAAATCCTCTCGCAAAAGACATCTCAAAAGAGTCTATCAAGTCGGGGAAGAGTCACCTGACCTCCCCACTATTTCGTTCACAAAAGAAGATGGGCAAGGGATAATCCCCGGGCACGATGATCCCGTGGTGATAACTATGATCCTAGCCAATGCGCATCTCCACCGAACTCTCGTGGACCAAGGAAGCTCGGCGGATATTCTCTTCAAACCTGCTTTCGACAAGCTAGGATTAGATGAGAAAGAATTGAGAGCCTACCCCGACACCCTATATGGATTAGGGAACACGCCAATAAAACCACTAGGATTTTTACCCCTTCACACCACTTTCGGGAAAGGGGAAAAATCAAAGACTCTAAGTATAGACTTCATAGTCATTGATGAAGGGTCAGCCTATAATGCCTTAATTGGCAGGACTACCCTTAATCAGCTCGGAGCAGTGGTATCCACTCCCCACCTCTGCATGAAATTTCCGACCTCAGCGGGAATAGCAACGGTGAGAGGAGACCAAAAATTGGCGAGGAAATGCTACAATGAAAGCCTAAATCTGAGAGGAAAGGGCAAAGAAGTCCACACTATAGAGCTCGGTGGCGCAAGGGCCAGAGAAGAGCTACGACCTCAACCGGGAGGAAAAACCGAGGAGATACAAGTCGGTGGGGAGGAAGGAAAAAACACTAACATAGGAGCCAACCTAGGGGAAACCCTAAAACAAGGGTTGGCTGAACTCCTAAGAGCTAAATCCGACCTCTTCACATGGAAGGCTTCCGACATGCCCGGGACTGATCCCGAGCTCATGTCCCACAGGCTCTCGGTTTACCCAGGATCCCGACCTGTACAACAAAGAAGACGCAAGCTCGGCACGGAACGAGCCCTAATAGTAGAAGAGCAAGTATAGGCGCTCCTGGAAGCCGGCTTTATTAGAGAGGTCAAGTACCCAACATGGCTAGCCAATGTAGTGCTGGTCAAAAAACAGAATGGTAAATGGAGAATGTGCGTCGACTATACCGACTTGAATAAGGCATGTCCTAAGGACCCTTATCCCTTACCAAGTATTGATACCCTGGTGGACTCCAGCTCAGGGTACCAATACTTATCATTCATGGACGCCTACTCGGGATATAACCAAATCCCGATGTATGAGCCCGACCAGGAGAAAACATCATTCATCACACCCAGAGCCAACTATTGCTACGTGGTCATGCCATTCGGATTAAAGAATGCAGGAGCCACATATCAAAGGTTGATGAATAAAGTGTTTTCTCCCCACCTAGGGAGCCTAATGGAAGTATATGTCGACGACATGCTAGTAAAAACCAAGGATGAAGTCGACCTCTTATCCGACCTCTCACAAGTCTTTGACACCATAAGGTTGCACGGGATGAGACTAAATCTTGCAAAGTGCGCCTTCGTGGTTGAAGCAGGAAAATTTCTAGGATTTATGCTAACACAAAGAGGGATTGAGGCCAATCCCGATAAATGTAGAGCCATCCTAGAAATGAAAAGTCCGACTTGTTTGAGAGAGGTCCAGCAGCTCAATGGCCGACTTGCAGCCCTCTCCAGATTTTTGGCAGGATCGGCAATAAAATCCCTTCCATTATTTTCCTTATTAAAGAAGGGATGCCCATTCGAATGGACTCCGGAATGCGAGGAGGCGTTCCAAGAGTTCAAAAGGTTTTTAAGCCAACCTCCTATCTTATCCTGACCAGTACCTGGAAAAGACCTCGTTCTGTACTTATCCGTAGCAAACAGGGCTGTCTCGTCAGCCCTGATAAAAGAAGACAAGGTCGGACAACACCCGGTCTACTTCATCAGTAAGGTCCTACAAGGCCCTGAACTAAGGTACCACAAACTAGAAAAGTTTTCCTACTCCTTAGTGATAGCCTCACGAAGGCTACGACCTTACTTTCAAGCGCACACAATCAGAGTCCGTACAAACCAACCCATGAAGCAAATCCTCCAAAAGACGGATGTTGCAGGGAGAATGGTTCAATGGGCAATAGAGCTTTCCGAGTTCGACCTGAGATATGAAACTCGGACAGCAATTAAAGCCCAGTGCCTCGCCGACTTCGTGGCAGAATACACAGGGGATCAAGAGAAAAAGCCGACTACATGGGAACTCTATGTAGACGGATCCTCCAACAAAACAAGGAGCGGCGCAGGCATAATATTGGTGGATGAAAGAGGAACCCAAATAGAGGTTTCCTTAAAATTTGAATTTCCGGCTTCAAATAATCAGGCAGAATATGAAGCCTTGATCGCCGGACTAAAGTTGGCAGAAGAAGTCGGTGCGACATAGGTGATGATATATAGCGACTCACAAGTGGTGACCTCCCAAAGAAGCGGAGAATATCAGGCAAAGGACCCTAACATGAAAAGGTACTTGGAAAAAACCTTGGAGCACCTTGGGCGCTTTACAGAAACCGAGGTCAAACACATAACTCGGGATCTAAATAGCAGAGCGGATGCCCTATCCAAGTTAGCAAGCACCAAACCAGGAGGAAACAACAGAAGCCTGATCCAAGAAACCCTCCAAGAGCCATCGGTAGCAAAAACAGAAGATAAGCAAGAGGTACTTGAGGTAGTCGGTTTAAACCTCGGATAGATGAATCCCTTAGTCGAATACTTGAAATTCGACATCCTCCCTAAGGAGGAGAAAGAAGCTAAAAAGATCTGAAGGGAAGCACAACATTACACTTTGGTGAGAAATGTCCTCTACAGAAGAGGGATATCAACACCATTGTTGAAGTGCGTACCGACCTCAAGAACCGCCGAGGTGCTGGAGGAAGTACATAGCGGGATCTGCGGAAATCATCTCGGAGCAAGATCACTAGCCAGAAAAGTAATCCGAGCTGGATTCTACTGGCCGATGTTCATACCCTGGCCCAACGATAAAGGCCCAGGACCAAATAAAAGGCCTAATCTGAAGGATTAAGCCTAGCTAAGTACCGACCTTTACATAAGAAGTCGGTATCAACCACGACTTGGTCTGAAGAAGTCGGATGTGAGATTAGCTGGCAGATAAACACTCATTCGAATGAGTAACCGCCCCTGAAATCTCTCTAACCACTTCATAAAGCCATATCTTAACCTCCCCAAGATAATGGGGGTGGTTAACACCCTAAAGATACGGCACTACTTCAACGGTGGTTATTGGCTCACCACTATAAATACACTGACACCCCTCAGGTATCTCTAAGCCCAATACTCTCTAGACCTGCTTACACTCTTGCTAACTTTGGCATCGGAGTGTCTTTGCAGGTACCACCCCCCATTCACCCACGTATACAAGTCGGAAGGAGGCTCCAGCGTGCAAACCAACCCGAAGCTCACCATTCGTGGACGATTGGGCCAGCTTACGCCATCTGTTCTATTAATCTCCGGTTACCCACCGTAACAATTACTTAATAATAATTTTTTGAATTGTTATTGAATGACTTTAACCCATATAGTAAACAAAGTAGAAAACTTAATGAAAAAAGGATAAATTGATTTTTGATTTTTTGATAGACAAATATTTAAATTTTTGAGAATTTAAGTCTACGATCTCTTTAAAAGTTGGACACATTAATTCCTGAGCTTAAATAGTCCCATTATAAAAATTTTTTCACGTGTGCATCCGTATCGACCAGTTAGTATAACGAAAATCACGGTTAATTTTTTTTATTGAATCTAACAAATCTAAGTAAATAGAGAAATCAATGTGTCTAAGTTTTGAAAAAGTTAATGCTTAAATGTATTTTTAAATTCTCGAAATTTTAAATGTTTATGCGCCAAAAAGTCAAAAACCTATTTGTCCCTTTCTCAAACATAATTAAAGAAATTCATAAAACAAATTAAAGAAATTTTATTTACTGATATTTTTCAGGAGGGTCCCAAATCGGGTGGGTCTAGCCCAATTTGATGCACATCGCCTTTATGGTACCCCAATCTGCTACACGTTTGCACATACTCAGCCGATTATGGATATAATTTAAGGAGCACTCTTTCAATTTTGTGGCACAGTTCGGCCCAACTTTCTCCAATTTTGATTCATTTCGCACCATATAAATTTTGAAGGTTCTTGATGGTCAAGATAAGGGGTGTTGAATCTATGGCCTTCTTTAAACTTGATTAATAAAGCCTTAAAACCAGAATTTTATAACATAGCTTCTGTTTGGTCTGCGTAACGGATTATGCAGGAGACAATTTTATTTTGACTCACAAATCGTGAAAAACAGAATTAGAGCAGAGAAGAAGAAGATGACACAGCCAAGTATCCTGATTTAGTTGCCTAGTGCAATGCAACCTACATCCAATCTCTACCATAACATTTGTGAAATTTTTACTATCTATCCAAGTATTACATACACCAATCCCAGGGACTCAACATAATCCTATCAGAGACACATCAAGCTTTAACACAAACTTGACTTGGCTATGTAACTACCTAGACTTGACACACTAAGTGCTTATCCAACTTAGTAAGGAATATCTCACAGGTACATGACACAAAACAGAAATACAACCAAAAGAAATTTGAAACCACTCTTGGCTTTTCTCTCAAGTATTTCTCATAGCCTTTTCCTTCAATGGCTTTTTCTCAATACCTCTCTTTCTTGCGTTTTACCTCTGAATGAATACAAAGAAAGATACAACACTGAAATAGAAATATAAACAGTAAACCATGAAGGAGATGATAATTCCCAGCCTTGACTCTATGCACTGAACCCAACTTCTGAACTCAAAACATTGTTCTTCATCTTGGCAGAGTGCTCCATTTAGTGTAAGTGCAATACTTCCAAAACTTCAAACTCAGTTTGTGAGGTTTCTCTCTTCTATTCCTTTCGGGTTCTCTCTCCTTGAACTCAAATGAGAATCATTTTCCTTTTTGTATTTTGCTTGAGCCACAGCTAGGGTTTTTCCTCAAGGTCAACTCCTTGGTCTTTGAACCAATTGTAACCCCTTTTACCTTTTACTTAATTCAGACCACAAAATTAGAGATTTGAAATCTAATTTGAGCTTAACCGAGGAGATGGTGGCAGCAGCCAATTCCTTACTCACTAAGATTTCCAAATTTGCTTTGGCTCTAAGAAACGATGTAAGCTATTGATTCACAACAGAGAAAATTCAGCCACCGCTTTCTTCATCTTGCCCGAAATAATGGTGTAGAGGGAAGGAGAAAATGTAAAGCAATTAACTTGCATGAAAATGGAAACAAATTACCTTTAACCTCTGAACTTGCTTAGCCTAATTTTGATTACCTGATTTGACATTAGCTTTCTTGATTAGCTTTTTCTTTCTTCCTTGATGCTTGAATGAAAAAGTAAAGCTCTCTTTCTCTTCTGACCAACACTCGAAATGAATCCACAATGGGACTTAGCTTAGGGTTACTTTACTTTTGCTTGGTTGGCATTGGGCTTGATTTAGATTTCACTTTGCATTCAGTTGCCTTGAGTGCATTTGGTTTAATAGGTTTAGGCTGCAATAAAAACAGTTTGGGCCTACACACAAACTTAGCATCATCAAACTCACTTGGATTATTAACCCAAATCAACATGTTTGTCATCATCAATATGTTATTTATTTTTCTAACTCAATAAATTCCCATTTCACTCTTACGTGTTGGCTTTAAAGAACCCAAAATTAACTTCTTCCTCTTTAGTTAATTTAGTTAATTTTGGGTTCTTTAGTTAATTCTCATTTCACTCTTATATGGTATTTATTGAGTTAATTCTCCCACCTAGCACTTTTGTTTATTGTCCTTAAGTTGGACTTATGCGGAGCTCCTCTCAAGGTGGCTTGTGCTTGTAACCATCTTGGAACATCCACCAATGCTTGAATCTCCAATGAGCTCCATTCTTCCAAATTAATAGCTCCAAGCTTTGATGGAGTTCTTCACAAACCATGGGCTCCCAAAGTTGATCCTTATGTGTTCCCGGATCCCATATTTTGTTTTCACACCCATCTCCAAGTTGATTATCATTAGTCCATATGGGTGGTGAGCAAAGTGAATTCTCAAAAAAATGACCAAACATGCTCCTAAACCCAAGCGATCTAGCTCTATACCAACCCTTGCTATTAAGCTTTGGACATGCAACCATCATGATCTTTGATTTATATTTCCAACCACTAACCATCTCCTTTTTACTCTTAAAGCCACAAATATATCTAAGTTGACCATCCGTTTCAAGCAAATCATATTCAAGGGGGAATAATAAAGCTTGAGTATAAGGAATTTACCCACTTGAATGAAAGAATGGATGGTGGTAGCTTGAGTATAAGCTCTACTCCCTTGTTTACTTCCTTGTCAATCACCACCTCTTCAGAAACTTCTTTATTCTTAATCCTTTGTTCATCAACTTCATCTAACTCTTCTCCATCACTCAAGTCATAAATGGGAGGTTGAGAGAAATCTACCTCCACATCACTTTCAAATTCATTGGGAGAAGGTTCTTCAAATTCAAAGGATTCTTCACCAAGAAGATTGGATGCATGATCTTCATCACCAAGGGAACTCAATTCTTGCTTCACTTCTTCCAAGTCTTCATTCAAAAATTGTTTTGGAGGTTGTGCACATTCCTCCTCAACAACAAATTCAATCTTCCTGGAGGTATGTTCTATGATTTTAGCTTCCAATGGAGGTTTCGCATCTCCTAGGTCTTCGACCACTTCTTCCTCTTCTTCAATGATCATAGGCTTCTCCAACTGTTCTAATACAAAGTGGCATTCCACATTTTCAACTCCGGAGTTTCCAATCTCCCCTTCAAGCTATGCTTTTTAATTAGTTCTCCACATGTGACCATGGGGGTGCTTTGAATACTCAAGCATTGGGAGGCTAAAATGCTTACTACATTGGTCAAGGTAGCCACAAATTCTAGCGTCTCCCTTCGCATTTCTCCTTGCCCTTGAAGTATAAGGCTAAGGATTTCATCCATTGAGGATTGGGGTGGATAAGAGGGTTCAATGTCTTGAAGAAAGGGTTCATAATAGGAAGGTGGTTCTTCTTGGTAAGGTGGTGGTGTATATTGAGGTGGTTCTTGGGAGTATTGATATTGGAATGGTGGTTCCATGTATAGCTCATGTGGTTCAAAGGGTGGTTGGTGTGTTGGATATGGATTAGGGTCATGTGAAGGTGTTTGGTGAAAAGAGGCTTGTGAGTGTGGTTGAGATTCATGTTGAGGATATGATTCATTGGCATATGGTGGTGGTTCTTAAAAGTCACAAGGAGATTCACTATAGCCATTGGATTGATATGCATCAAAAAATGGCTCTTCTTCATAGTGCATTGGTGGAGGTTGTTGCCATGAAGATTGATCATATGCATATGGCTCCTCCCACCTTTGGTCATCCCATCTTTGATACACATCCTCATTGAAGCTCTTATTTCCTACAACATAGTTAGAACCAAACTCATAGCCAAAGTGAGAATTCATAGTGAAAAGAGAAAATAAGAAATAAAAGCTAATAAGAAATAATGAAACAAAATCCTAAAGCTAGCAAAAACTAACAAACAATCCAAAAATCAAGCTATTCATAATATTCACATATATACAATAACCAATAACATAACACCATTGCAATTTCCCGGTAACAGTGCCATTTTGATGATTGGATTTTTGACGGTTTAGAATTCACAAATGAAATCTCCTTGCAATATAGTTTCTAAACCAACACTAATCCTTTCATACAAAAATTTATTTGTCACTAGTACAAAACCCCTAAATTTATAAACCGAAGTATTGAACATCGGGTCGTTCTCCCTAGGAATTATAATAAAGTGTCTTGTTATTGGTTATGAGTTATTTTTTGGGGTTTTGATAAGAAACATGAAAGATAGATGGCAAGAAAGTAAACTAATGGCTAAAAAGGTCTTGGCAAGGGTTGGTAGTCAAGGATCTCTATCCTAATCACTAATCACAATATGAGAATTGGCAAGGATGAATCTCATTAAATCATCCTCTAACTAGTAGTAAAGAAAAGTCAAATGAGCTATATCAATCCTAGTCCATAAGTCCTAACTCTCCACTAATTCAATTAGTAAGAACTAGAGTCAATGGATCCCAATCATCAATTACTTGGACATTAGCAACTCAAGAAGTCCTAAGTTACCTTTCCAAGCCAAGAGCATAAAATTCTACTCTAAAATCCAACCAAGCATTTAATCAAACACTTGGAAGGCATAAAAGGAAAGCATATGAAATCTACAACAAGAATGAAATCTAACAACAATTATTGCAAAGAATTAACAACAACAAATCAAATGAACACAATTATTATGAATTACCTCTAATTGAATTGAAAGAAAAGAGAAGAGATAAGAGTAGATCTACAACAAAATATAGAAGCAACATAAAGGAATTACAACAAAAGAATAGAAGAATGATGATTGCAAGAACAATGAATTGAGAAGAGGAAGTAGAAGAAGATATGAATTAAACCCTAGATCTAAGAACTAAACCTAATCCTAATCCTAATCCTAGAGAGAAGTGAGAGCTTCTCTCTCTAAAACTAACTCTAAACTAATCCTAATGTGTAAAAAATGATCAAAAGTCTAGAATCCCCCTTTGCTCTTCAATCCTTGGCTTTAAATAGCATTTTTGGCGCCAAAGTTGGTTGGGATTAGGCCCCACAACCCTTTTGAATTCGCTGGCCACATTTTTATTAAAAAATCATATACCAGCACCGACGCGTACGTGCACAGCACGCGTACGCGTCCATGGCGTAATTCGCAAGGTGCGCGAGCGCGTCCATGGGCGATTTCAACTCTTTGGCTTTTCATGATTTCTCCATTATGCATGCTTTCCTCTTCACTCCTTTGATCCATTCCTAGCCTTTTTTTAATCTGAAATCACTAACAAACACATCAAGGCATCTAGTGGAATCAAAGGAAAATTAAAATCATCAAGTTAAAGGCCTAAAAAGCATGTTTTCACACTTAAGCACAAATTAAGGGGACAATCACAAAATCATGCTAATTCATTGAATAAATGTGGGTAAAAGGTATTAAAATCTCCTAAAATCAATACAAGATAAACCGTACAAATGGGGTTTATCAGCAACTAATCTCACTTTATATTTCATGACATCACCATATATTTGGATGCCATTTGATAGCAAGAATCCATCAACATTCGATAATTTAAGTATCACCAACAACATATACAACAAACTAAGTATTAATGTTATAAAGAATTTTCATTGATAACTTGTAGGTCTAGTTGTTGCCATGTCCTATAAGTATCTTCATTCAATTTTTCGAGAAAAAGGGAATAAGTGCAACCACAATCCATAAACCTAAGCTCTATGGTACCATAATAGAGTCTAGTATTAAAGAGAGAATTGAAAGATGAAAAATGATGATGAATATCTGAATAAAGGTGGTGTCATTTTGGGAGGTGGTTAAGGGGTGCAATGGTGGCAATTGTTGTTTCCCAAATAGAGAGGAAGACAAAAGAGAAAGGTAGTAGAATATTTATTGATTATGCTACACATTTGTGAAATTTTCTAGAATTCTCATTATCTTATTTCATAAAAATAAATATCTATATATTATAATGGAGAACTCTAGAAAATAAATAAATAAATCAAGTAACTAGAAAGATCTAGGAAGATAATATCTAGAAATATCTATAATATCCAAGAACTAGAATTATCTAAAAATTGTAATGAACCAACTTGTGGAGCCTATAAATAGGCCATCATGGAACTCAATATAACTAACTAACAAATATATCAAATTTCACTAGCTTTTGTACTTTCTCCTTAACTCATGAATAATATAACTATCAAATTTTTCAAACCATTCATCCAAATCACTCTTTCATTAAAACTATCCCTTGTATTCTTACTACACAATTCAAGTCCATTATATATTAACCTAACTTTAAACTATTTCATAAAACTAACAATGGTATCCGAGCTACATTTGGTCATCTACTAGGCGTAAAATATTTTTTCCTAACCTACTATCAACTATACATATCTATCACATTATAACACACTCAAAAAAGAAATCTCTTTAACCATGACAATCTCAACTATAAATATTCTCGTTCATATATTGTCAAAAGATAATTATGAGAACTAGCATTCTCAAATGAAAATCTTTCTACAAGAACAAGACTTGTGCGATGTTGTCCATGAAGGGTTCATCATGCCAAAGAATCAAGCAACACTTTTCACTACAGAAAATAAGAAATTGAAGGAAGAGCAACAAAGAAATTATATTGCTCTATGCTTCCTTCAACAAGTTGTAACGAAGACAATCTTCTCAAGGATAAGAGGAATATCGTCAGCTAAGAAAGTGTGAGAAAACCTGGAGCAAGAGTTCAGAGGCGACACAAAGGTACGCACAATCCTCCTCAAATCTCTAAGAAACCAATATACAAATATGAAAATGAAAGATTTTGAGAAAATAAAAAGTTACTATATAAGATTAATGAGCTTAGTAACTGAAATGAAAGCTTATGAGGAGGACTTGCCCGATAAAAAGATTGTGAAAAAAATACTTAATAGTTCACCTTCCAAAAAATTTATCCTAAAGTGTTTACAATTAAAGAAACTAAGAATTCATCAATGCTAACACTAACAGAGTTAATAAGCTCATTACATACTTTTGAACAAAAAATGATAAGTCAAAATGATGAATATTCAATAGAAAATACATTTCAATCTAAGATCAATATAAAATCTCAGAATCTAAATAAAAGAGGAGGAAAAAACAAGAAATTTTTAGAAGTTTAGACACTTCTATAAAATTGAAAATAAAACTAAAGATTGAAAACAATATTCTCCATGTGGCATATGCAAGAAGACCAACCACCTAGAAAAGGATTGTTGGCTTCATGGAAAACCACAGTGCTGTAATTGTAAAAGGTTTGGGCATATGGAAAAAGACTGTATGATGAAGATCAATTATCGTGCAAAATTCTCTAAAAAAAGGAGGGAGAAGAGTGCCTCTTCCATGAATCATCACAAGAAGAATGCAAGAAGAAAGATGACATATGGTATCTCGATAGTGGTTGCAATAATCACATGACAGGTGATCAAAGCCTATTTAGGGACATCAATAAATTTATTCGATCTGGCATCACACTTGGAGATGAAACAATCAAGCAAGCGAATCGAAAAGGTACAATCACCGTCCACATCATGATAGGAACTAATAATATCCATGATATTTTGTTAGTTCCTAAACTGGCTCAAAATCTACTTAGCATTAACCAAATGATGGAGAAAGACTACGTATTACACTTTGAAGAAGACTCATGCAGCATACTGAAAGAAAAACTAGAAGGCTTCTAACAAAAGTCAAAATGAAAAACAAAAGCTTTCCACTAAAATGAAGTTATATTATAGAAACTTTATTAAAAACACAAGAAGATAATTCATGGCTATGGCATCAAATATTTGGCCATTTTCACTTTCATGGATTAAAGCTAATATACCATAAGCAACTAATGACAGATCTACCAAGCATCACAGTGATTAATCAACCCTGCAAAGGATGCTTACTTGGCAAAAACATCATCAACCATTTCCTTTTGAAAGAGCTTGGTGAGCCAAGGAGATGATTTAATTAGTTCATATTGACATATGTGGTTCAATGAAGACCCCATCATTCAATAATAATAGGTACTTCAATTTTTTTATCGATGATTATACTAGAATGATGTGGGTATATTTCCTACATAAAAAATCAGATATTTTTGGCATCTTCAAGAAGTTTAAGAAATATGTAAAAAATCAAAATGGTCATATCATCAAGGTACTTCGTAGGGATAGGGGAACTAAGTACACTTCCAACGAATTTAATAAATTCTACGAAGAAGAGGGTGTCGAGCGTCAACTCACAGTGGGATATGCTCCTTAATGAAGAGGAATTTATCATCAATCTAGATTTTCACAAAGTAGAATTCTATCGTTGAAAGTATAGTCTAGACCAACAATTAATTTCCACATCAAATGTTTTAAATTCAAATCATAATAACCGAGATCGAAAGTAATTCAACCTCGGGTCGTCTTCCCTAAGAGTTTCAATGAAATGTACATTTATTGGCTATGAGAGAGCATGGGGAATTGAGAATGCAAGAGAGCAAGAGATGTAAATAGTAAAAGAGCAAATAATCATGCAATGAAAATGGAAAGTAAGTGCTAAAAATGACTCTTGGTGATAATTGGGGAATTTAGGATTCCGATCCTTGTTATGGACCACAAACATGACAATTGTGTGGAATCAATACAAACTAGTCAATCCTCCTTGAGAATTAGTAAAAAGAGCATAATTGATCTCAATTATTAAGTCCTAGTCAACTCACTAATTACTTAGTGAAAGACTAGCGTCAATGGAAACCAAACCAATTAGCCATTCCCACACAATGCAGAATGGACCTCCACAACTCAATTCCACCTAAACACCCAATTTCTCAACAAAGAGTGTGAAAACTAAACATGCAAGAAAGTAAACATCAAAGCAATAAAAATCAAAGCAAGTAAAGTCAAAGCAAGTAAACTTCAAATGCAAGAAAACCACTTGGCAAGTAATTGAGGGCTATAGTTACCTATCCTAGCCATTGACCACAAACACATGATGATTATGAAGAGTTAATCCTACTTAGTCAACCCTAACATCGAGAATAAGTCAGGTAGGCATAGTTAATTTCAATCCCTAAGTCCTATGTCAACACTAAGGGGTCACATAGTGTCAAGGGAAACCAAATTAACTAACTACTCTAATGTATCAAACAAGAATGGACATCAATGACTCAAGGATCACCAAAGTCATCAATTTCAAGCCAAGAGTGGAGAAAAACTAAGTAAAAACTAAGCCAAGCATTTTATCAAATACTTGGTGTGAATAAAAATAAAATAACATTAAATTGCATTAAAAATAAAAGCTAACTACCAAAAAGCAAGAAAATGACAATAACACTTAAAGAAAGCATTAAATGAGTATAAAACATAAATTGTATTAATTGAAAATTAAAATAACAAGAGTGTGCATCAACATAAAAATGACAAAATAAACGAAAATAACAAGAGAAATTAAGAAGAACAAATATGCAATAACAATAAATGACAAAGAAAAGTAAATGAAAAAAAATTAAAAGTAGAAATTACAAGAAATTAAACTAAAGAACCCTGATTCTAGAGAGAGGGAGGAGCTTCTCTCTATAGAAACTAAGAGAAAACATCATAAAAATTAAACCTATTGCCCCCTCTTCATTCCTCTTCACTATGGCCTTAAATAGCTTCAGAAAAATAGTTGGACTGGGTTTTGGAGTCCCAGAATTCGCCCCCAGCGATTTGCATTAATGACCTCACGCATATGCACGCGTGCGTACGCACGACCCATAGTGCGTGGCACAGTTGTACAGAATTCCCATCGTGCGTACGCACGCATCACTGTGCGTACGCACCTTTGCAACAGCTTCCAAACTTCATTTTTTTCATGATTTCTCCCTTTTGCATGCTTTTCTCTTCACTTCTTCCATCCCATACTTGCCTTGGAAACCTGAAATCACTCAACAAATACATCAAGGCACCAAATCAGATTAAATTGAATTAATTTTAACTATTTAAGGCCTAAAAAACATGTTTTCACAATTAAGCGCAATTTAGGAAGAAATCTCAAAAGCATGCTATTTAGATGAATAAATGTGGGTTTCTATGATGAAATCCACTCAATTCAAACCAAAATATATCGTAAATTATGGACTAATCAATTCCCCCACACTTAAACAATAGCATGTCCTCTTGCTAAACACAACCAAAGGAGATGAATGAAGGGGTAAACATCTTATTGAATACAATTATCTATATGCATGTAAGTATGTATATATATACCTATATATACTATAGTATCCTATTGAATTCGTGAAAACAAACAATCAAATTTCCAAGAAAGTATATAGACATGTAGGGCTAAGCAAATCAATGCAATTAAAATCTAAATAATTGATTCATCCATCAAAAAGAAGCAACTTGCAAGAGTGCATGATAAAAGAGGTGGAGACATAGAATTGAGTAATTGAACACTCACTAGGTGTGTATACACTCTCAACACTCAGTGTTTATGGTCAATTCACTCAAGTCTCCTCTAATCATGCTTTCAAGAATTTGCTTTTCATCTAACAATCAACAAATATGTGATGTATGAATGCAAGTATCATGAGGTCTTTATAAGTTTGTAATGGGGTTGGAGTCAGGGTAGGATGAGTATATGGCTAGGTGGACTAAGGGATTGACTCTTTGATTAGCTCAAATATCCAACTCAACCTATATCAACCAACCCATAAAAATGCATTCTAGCCACCCATTACTTCTTTTCACACACATTCATGCCTTAGTTTCTATTCAAAGCACATATGCATTTCTTATTCATCATTTTTCATTCATTTCATTTTTTCCCTTTTCTTTGGGATAACTTTTGTCCCATCTTATTACTATAATTTTTTTTCCTTCATTTCATTCATTTTCTCTTTTTTTTCTTTTTTGTGACAAATGCATATGGTTAAGGCAAATTGAAACATGAATGTGCACCCATTTTTCAAATTTTTTTTCAACAATTACCCAAAACAAAATTTTTCTCTACCAATGTTTTCTAAAATTCCCCCCACACTTAAATGATACACATTCCTCAACCTAAGACAATCAAAGATACAATTCAAGGTAATTCATGGTTTTTCGCTTAGGGTTGTGATGTGCTAACAATTAGAACAAATAGGATAAAAAAGCTCAAAAGGGGTTAACAAAGGTAGATGCAAGGGTAGGTCCATATGGGTGAGTGAGTTTGAATAAAAAATGGCCTCAATCATGCTAAATGCATTCAAAACATCAAACATCAGAAATAAAGAATAAAGCAAAACCAAGATCGCAATCATAGAAGGAGAGATAACACACAATGAACAAAATTAGTGGTTAAGAGGTGTAACCACTCATTCAAGCTCAAAAACTCACAATGTATTTTGTTCTTTCTCTCTTCTATGTTCCACAAAAATCATTCAAGCAAGTTAAAAAAAACAATTTTCTAATCAATTCAATAGAATGCCCTATACAAATATTCTTGGAAATCTTTGTTGTTTTTCACAAAAATTATTTCCTATATGTATGTAGATGTGATGGATGTATTTTTTTTCAAAATTTTCCTAGTTCTCTTCCTAATTTTCAACAAGCAAAAATTAAGATGAACATTTAGGACAAGATTGAACTAGGTGCTTTACTATTCACATTACCCAATCACAACTTCTATCTACAAAATATATACTAAGAAAAGGATGCAAAAATGCGACATGCAATATCTAGAAATAAACTATACATAAGCTAAGATGACGAAAATACAATGTAACAATCAAAAGCACTCTAAATATCTACAAGAAACATGATAAAAAGAAACAAAAATAAAGTGCAAAGTGTTCGGAAAAGAAAGTTTACGCCCTAAAATGACGAATTCTCCCCCACACTTAAGCGTTGCTCGGTCTTCCGTGCACGAACACAATCCGGGGAGAATGTCTCTCACAAGCTCCACCTTCGGTTGGCGGATGCGGGGGCTCGGGTTGTGTGGAAACCGCCAATGTCCAACGCATTCTTGGCGTCTCCATCCTCGGTGTCCTCCTCCTCTCCCGGCTCCTTGCCTTCATGTGTCATCCTCAAAAAGAATGAATAAAGTATAATTAGAACTCATAGGCAAGTAGCACAAAAATGTAAGGGGGAGAGTAAATAAGCATCTAGTTGAGGAAGTTTGCATAGTGGTGTGGAATACACATAACGACCGGTTAAAGTGGCATCCACACAGTGAAAAAGTAAGCACGAGTTCTTCAATTAAATGGCCTAAGATGCAAGCAATAGATGAGCATCAATTAAGGACAAGAAAACTTAGGCAACTACCAACAAGAGTGAATTGAATGTAGGAATTATTGATATTGAAGTTGTGCATGTGAAAGAGCAAAATTGATATAAAATAGCACAACAAACAATAACCAATGCAATGATGAAAAGAAAATTACTTATTCATCCTTAGAAAAAATCAAATAATCACATGGTTAAGGTGTTTGTTACAAAAAGTGACAAGTCTTGATATGAATCAAGTCAAGTCAACTCAAACAAATGCAAAGCATTAACAAGAAGCAATTCCATTCTATTCACTAAATTCAATATGTACTTGTTAAAAATTACACCAAATAAGAGACAAAAAGTCAATTTCTAAATCAATTTGGTGCTAGCAACTTAAAGCATTAAACAAGCACATTATTGAAAATTCAATCCCAAATAACATCATCATCATTCAAAAGTGCACAATTCTTAATTAGAATGCCAAACAAGAATATAGTCTAACACATATGGTCATGACAACATATGAATTAAACAAAAAGTTCATTTAGGCATTATGTTAAACACATGGAGTACAGTGCACATATTCACAAAATTCAAGTCAAAATTCAAATATCAACAACCCATAAATCAGAAATTTAAACACTTACAATTCAACAAACAGACAATTAAACAAACCTAAGCTAAATTACCAAAGTTAAATAAAGAAAATAAAAAGCAAGCAGCTAAACATAACAAATAAGATTAAAGCAAGAAAAGTGAAAAGTTAAAGTATGGAAAAGAAAAAGAAAGGGAATAGTGGCACTTGTGTTAGCCACTGCGAAGCTCACAGCGGTATTGCTTTGCCGGAGAAGAGAAGAATAAGAGAAGAAAAAGAAAGAAGGGAGAAGAAAGAAGAAGCGAAGAAGAAGAAAGAAGAGAGAGATGGGCGAAACAGGGCACCCTTTCTGATTGAGGCCCAGATCGTGACATGTGCATACGCACATGGTGCACGGAATTGTGATCATCAACAATGGCTCCAAAGACTTGGTGCTCTCAAACGTGAATCACACTTAGTCACAACTCTGCACAACTAACCAGCAAGTGTACTGGGTCGTCCAAGTAATAAACCTTACGTGAGTAAGGGTCGATTCCACAGAGATTGTTGGTATGAAGCAAGCTATGGTCACCTTGTAAATCTCAGTTAGGCGGATAATAATTGATTATTGGGATTTCGAATAATAATAAATAATAAATAGAAAATAAAGATAGAGATACTCATGTAATTCAATAGTGGGAATTTTAGACAAGTGTATGGAGGTGTTGTGTTCCTTCTGAATTTCTGCTTTCCTACTGGTTTTATCCAATCCTTCTTACTCCTTTCCATGGCAAGCTGTATGTAGGGCATCACCGTTGTCAATGGCTACATCCCATCCTCTCAGTGAAAATGGTCCAAATGCTCTGTCACAGCACGGTTAATCATCTGTTGGTTCTCGATCATGTTGGAATAGAATCCCTTGATTCTTTTGCGTTTGTCATCACGCCCAGCAATCGCGAGTTTGAAGCTTGTCATAGTCATTCAATCCCGGAATCCTACTCAGAATACCACAGATAAGGTTAGACTTTCTGGATTCCCATGAATGCTGCCATCAATTCTAGCTTATACCACGAAGATTCTGCTTAAGGAATCCAAGAGATATGCGCCCGGTCTAAGGTAGAACGGAAGTGGTTGTCAGTCACGCATTCATAGGTGAGAATGATGATGAGTGTC
Organism: Arachis duranensis; assembly: GCF_000817695.3. Taxonomy (NCBI): domain Eukaryota; kingdom Viridiplantae; phylum Streptophyta; class Magnoliopsida; order Fabales; family Fabaceae; genus Arachis; species Arachis duranensis. The sequence goes on from NC_029781.3 coordinate 59,018,925, forward strand.
ACGGATCATCACATTCATCATGTTGAAGTGCAACGAATATCTTAGGATAATAATAAGTCGAATTGAATAGAAAATAGAAGTAATTGCATTGAAACTCGAGGTACAGCAGAGCTCCACACCCTTAATCTATGGTGTGCAGAAACTCCACCATTGAAAATACATAAGTGATGAAGGTCCAGGTATGGCCGAATGGCCAGCCCCCAAATGTGATCAATAGTCTCCTAAGATGAATAATAGAATAAAACCGAGACCAAAGATGTAACGTGGTCAAAAGATGACTAATACACTAGTAAAAAGTTCTATTTATACTAGACTAGCTACTAGGGTTTACAGAAGTAAGTAATTGATGCAGAATCCACTTCCGGGGCCCACTTGGTGTGTGCTTGGGCTGAGATTGATCTTTACACGAGCTGAGGCTTATCTTGGAGTTGAACTCCAAGTTGTAACGTGTTTTTGGCGTTCAACTCTGGCTCGTGACGTGTTTCTGGCGTTTGACTCCATAATGCAGCATGGAACTGGCGTTGAGCGCCATTTTACATCGTCTAATCACGAATAAAGTATGGACTATTATATATTGCTGTAAATCTCTGGATGTCTACTTTCCAAAACCATTGAGAGCGCGCCATTTGGAGTTTTGTAGCTTCAGAAAATCCATTTCGAGTGCAGAGAGGTCAGATTCTAACAATATCAGCAGTCCTTTGTCAGCCTCCTCATCAGAGTTTTGCTCAGGTCCCTGAATTTCAGCCAGAAAATACCTGAAATCATATAAAAACACACAAACTCATAGTAAAGTCCAGAAAATGTGAATTTAGCATAAAAACAAATGAAAATATCCCTAAAAGTAGCTAGATTATACTAAAAACTATCTAAAAACAATGCCAAAAAGCGTATAAATTATCCGCTCATCAGCACAGCAGCAAAGATCGAGGTTGTTCATACGCATAGGGCATGCGAACGCTGCTGGTAGAGGTGGTGTTAAGGCGTGTCTGTTCGCACGCTGCACACAGAACACTTTTTTTTTTTAGAGGAAAGATCATGTGTGCAAGCGCACACAGGTCCGTGCGCACGCACAAGAGCATAAGGAGTAGGGGTTCACACGCACAGGCTGTGCCAACGCTCCCACCAGAGTGGTTGCAAGTTGGCGTGTGGACGCACAAGCCCGTGCAGCCGCACAGATAGTGCGAAAAAGGGCACGTATTCGTACGCACGAGTATGTGCGCACGCACAGGTCATAGAAAACAGGGGAACGCACGCACAAGGCATGTTGGCACTACCAACAGAGGGCATAAAAGCTTGTGTGCGTACGCATAGATGGGTGCGTACGCACAGGAGGTGAATTTTTGTTGTTGCGTGCGTGCGCATAGGTGTGTGCGCACGCACATGTCCTATTTTTCCCAAAACTTTTTCTTCAAAATCTAAGGTACCAAGTCTTAGTTCAATCAAAACTCAGCACCAAACTTGCAAGAACCTATAAATTCATGATCCAAACCAAAATTAACTTACAAATATCAAAATTAAACTAATTCTAAGCTAACCAACCAAACAAACATGCAATAAACCAAAATATATACAAAAAGAGAAGAGTGGGAACAATGTTACCAAACACTTTTATTTAATGTCTTTAAGTTAGACAATTGGGAGAGCCCCTTGCTATGGTGGCTTGTGCTTGACTTTCCCACCAATGCTAGAATGTCCAATGTCCTCCGGGATTCCAATCCTAACAATTGACAAAAACAAAAGACAACCAAAAAGAAAAGTATTTACATATTAAGATATTTACAATAGCCAAAAACATACACCATTGCAACTCCCCAGCAACGGCGCCAAATTTGATGAAGAGGAATTTATCGTCGAACTAGATTTTCACAAAGTAGAATTCCATCATTGGAAGTATAGTTTAGACCAACAATTAATTCCCACATCAAATGTTTTAGATTCAAATCATAATAACCAAGATCGAGAGTAATTCAACCTCGGGTCGTCTTCCCTAGGAGTTGCAATGAAATGTACATTTTTTGGCTATGAGAGAGCATGGGGAATTGGGAATGCAAGAGATCAAGAGATGTAAATAGTAAGAGAGCAAATAATCATGCAAGGAATTAAAAGAAAGCAAGTAAAGGCAATGAAAATTGAAAGTAAGTGCTAAAAGTGACTCTTGGTGATAATTGGGGAATTTAGGAATCCTATCCTTGTTACGGACCACAAACATGGCAATTGTGTGGAATCAACATAAACTAGTCAATCCTCTTTGAGAATTAGTCAAAAGAGCGTAATTGATCTCAATTCATAAGTCCTAGCGGAATGGACATCCACAACTCAATTCCACCCAAACACCCAATTTTTCAACTAAGAGTGTGAAAACTAAACATGCAAGAAAGTAAACATCAAAGCAATAAAAGTCAAAGCAAGTAAACTTCAAATGCAAGAAAACCTCTTGGCAAGTAATTGAGGGCTATGGTTACCTATCCTAGCCATTGACCCAAACACATGATGATTATGAAGAGTTAATTCTACTTAGTCAACCCTAACATCGAGGATAAGTCAAGTAGGCATAGTTAATTTCAATCCCTAAGTCCTATGTCAACACTAAGGGGTCACATAGTGTCAAGGGAAACCAAATTAACTAACTACTCTAACGTATCAAACAAGAATGGACATCAATGATCCAAGGATCACCACAGTCATCAATTTCAAGTCAAGAGTGGAGAAAAACTAAGTAAAAACTAAGCCAAGCGTTTTATTAAACACTTGGTATGCATAAAAATAAAATAACATTAAATTGCATTAAAAATAAAAGCTAACTACCAAAAGCAAGAAAATGACAATAACACTTAAAGAAAGCCTTAAATGAGCATAAAACATAAATTGCATTAATTGAAAATTAAAATAACAAGAGTGTGCATTAACATAAAAATTACAAAATAAAGGAAAATAACAAGAGAAATTAAGAAGGACAAAGATGCAATAACAATAAATGACAAGGAAAAGTAAATGAAAACAAGAATTAAAAGTAGAAATTACAAGAAATTAAACTAAAGAACCCTAATTCTAGAGAGAGGGGGGAGCTTCTCTCTGTAGAAACTAAGAGAAAACATCATAAAAACTAAACCTAATTGCCCCTCTTCATTCCTCTTCACTTTGGCCTTGAATAGCTTCACAAAATGAGTTGGACTGGGTTTTGGAGGCCCAGAATTCGCCCCCAGCGATTTGCATTAATGACCTCATGCATATGCACGCATGCGTACGCACGACCCACGGTGCGTATGCACAGTTGCGCAGATTCCCATCGTGCGTACGCACGCATCACTGTGCGTACGCACCTTTGCAACAGCTTCCAAACTTCATTTTCTTCATGATTTCTCCCTTTTGCATGCTTTTCTCTTCACTTCTTCCATCCCATACTTGCCATGGAAACCTGAAATCACTCAACAAATATATCAAGGCAGCAAATCGGATTAAAGTGAATTAATTTTAACTATTTTAAGGCCTAAAAAACATGTTTTCACAATTAAGCGCAATTTAGAAAGAAATCTAAAAAGCATGCTATTTAGATGAATAAATGTGGGTTTATATGATGAAATCCACTCAATTTAAACCAAAATATATCGTAAAATATGGACTCATCACTCCTGAGCAAAATGGAATATCTGAGAGAAAAAATAGAACTGTGATGGAAATGGCTCGCTTGATCCTCAAGGAGAAAAATTCTCCAAAGAGCTTCTGGGCAAAAGTTGTTTACACAGCAGTATACCTACTAAATCGTTGCCCACTAAGATAGTAGAAAATAAAATTTCAATCGGAGCATGGAGTGGACATAAACCTTTCGCAAAGCATCTAAGAGTCTTTGGATGCATATGTTATGTCTATATTCCCATACAAAAAAGAAGCAAGCTCGATGAGAAGACAGAAAAAAGGAATCTTCCTTGGATATAGTACACTATCAAAAGGATATCATGTGTATAAATTGCAAATGAAAAAACACATAATTATTCGAGACATGGAGTTTGACAAAAAATGGTTCATGAAACTGGGAAGATGAAAATGTTGAGAAAGGAAGAATTTTTTTCAACATAATCTTTTTTTTAACAACATAAAGAAGGGCAATTTTAACATAATCTTGGCAGTCATTCAGCTAGATAGGCTAAGAAAACACTTACAATTTCATACAATACTCAAAATGAAGCATTTTCTTCAACACAACCAATTCAACCAACCAAGATCAATGAATTCTCAGGAATATCACAACAATTTAACAAAATCAACAGAATCTAGCACATCTAAACAAACTCAACAACATCAAGAAACACAAAATTCACAAAGGCCAAAAAACTAGATGTAAGAAAGTATATACAAGAAAGATCATACCATGGTGGGGTGTCTCCCACCTAACACTTTTCTTTAACGTCCTTAAGTTGGACGGTCATGGGCTTAAGCTTCTCCTCCTTTAGGTGCATCCTCAAGTAGGAACACCTCCACTTCTCTTGGTAATTTGTGGCCATGATACTTCTTCACTCTATGGCCATTCACTTTGAATGTTGCATTACTCTGAGGATCGAGTAATTCGACCACACTATAGGGCTTTACCTCCTTTACTCTAAAGGGTCCATCCCATCCTGAATGGAGCTTTCCAAGCAAGAATCCGAGCCTCGAGTTGTAAAGGAGAACTTCGTCACCTTCTTGAAAGTCTTTCTTCCGGATATAGTGATCATGAAATGCCTTAGTTTTTTTCTTGTAGATCCGAGCATTCTCATACGCTTCCATCCTAAGACATTTAAGCTCCTCTAATTGCATTTTTCCTGGCTATACACGCCTTGGTGATATCCATGTTACAGTGCTTAACCGCCCAATAGGTCTTATGCTCAATTTCAACCGAGAGGTGGCATGTCTTCCCATAGACAATCCGGAAGGGGCTCATCTCTAACGGAGTCATATAGGCCGTCCTATATGCCCACAGTGCATCTCCCAACCGAGAGATCCAGTCCTTCCTTTGTAGATTCACCATTTTTTCCAAAATCTGCTTAATCTCCCGGTTGGACACCTCCGCTTGCTCATTTGTTTGGGGATGATAGGTAGTTGCAACCTTGTGTATTACCCCATAGCGCTTGAATAGTGCTTCTGTCTTCCTGTTGCAAAAGTGGGAACCTTAGTCGCTCACGATTGCTCGTGGCAACCCATAGCAGCATACAATATTATTTCTAATAAAAGAAATCATAGCATTAGCGTCATCAAGGCGGGTAGGAATCGCTTCTACCCACTTTGATATGTAATCAACCACCAACAAAATATACAGATACCCACTTGAGTTAGGAAGTGGCCCTATAAAGTCTATGCCCCAAACATCAAAGATTTCATAAAACAACATCGGTTGTTAAGGCATTTCATTCTTTTGAGATGCATTTCCCGACTTCTGACATTGGTGACATGACACACAAAATTGGTTAGCATCCTTGAATAATGTTGGCCACAAGAATTCACAATCCAAAACCTTTTTAGTCAACACACCTACTAAGACCTTGGCCAAGTTCTCTAAAAAACTATCAAATGAGGTCTTATACACACTGAAGTCATTCATAAAGACTTCCAGACAACTCTCCATAAGATCGGAAAAGACACTAGTCATGCACCGCTGAAAAGTGGCGAGTACATTGCATAGCCTAAATGGCATCCTTTTATAAGCAAAGGTACCAAAGGGACAAGTAAATGTGGTCTTTTGCTGATCCTCAGGAGTAATATCTATCTAAAAGTAACCATTAAAACCATCAAAAAAGCATTAATGGGATGTACCCGCAAGTCAGTCCAACATCTGGTCAATGAATGGCAAAGGGTAGTGGTCTTTCCTTATTGCGGCATTCAACATCCTATAATCAATGCATACTCGCCAAGCCTTTTGCACTCTCGTGGTGACCACTTCACCATCCTTCTTCTTAACAACAGTGATTCTTGATTTCTTTAGAACAACTTGGACCGGACTCACCCATTCGCTATAAAAAATCAGATATATAATACCCGCATCAAGTAGCCTTGTGACTTCCTTTTTCGCCACATCAAGAATAGTGGGGTTGAGCCTTCTTTGGGGTTGTCTAGCCAGCCGAGCTCCCTCTTGGAGAAAGATACGATGCATGCACATACGTGGGTCAATCCTCACAATGTCGGCCAAGCTCTAAGCGATTGCTTTCTTGTGCTTCCTTAGAACCTCTAGGAGCTTCTCTTCTTCTTGGCTAGAAAGCTCACTAGCAATAATGACCAGAAACTTTTGATTGTTCTCAAGGAATGCATACTTCAAGTGAGAGGAGAGAGGCTTCAATTCACTTTTTGCTTCAAGTTGAGGTTCTTTTTCACCAAGATCATGAAGTTCATTCTCAACTATTCTCTCTTGTTCACCCTCATGGTCATTCTTCTCTTCAACAATAGGGTAGCACAACTTGTTGTGATCTTCCCCTTGTATCTCCGCTACTACCTCATCAATTATATCACATCGGAGAACAGAGTGTTTTTCGGGTGGATGTCTCATGGCTTCTTCCAAGTTAAACTTGATTGTTTTGTCACCTACTTCAAAAGAGTTTGTGCCAGTAAATGCATCCAATTTGAATTTAGAAGTCTTCAAGAAAGGTCTACTAAGCAAAACGGAGGAATAACTTCTATTATCTATTGGAGGCATTTCAAGGATATAAAAATCAACCGAAAACACCAAATCCTTGATTGCCACAAGCACATCTTTCGCTATCCCCATTACGGTGATCACACTCTTGTCGGCTAAGGTAAATTTAGTGGCCGACCTCTTTAATGGAGCTAAATTCAACCTTGCAAATATAAAAAGTGGCATGATGCTCACACAAGCCCCTAAATCACGCATACAGTCATGAAAAGTCACTCCACCAATATGACAAGACACCAAACATGGTCTGGGGTCACCACACTTTTCCAGAATAGGCTTCATCAATGAAGAAATGGAACTACCAATGACAATATTTCCAACTCACCAATCTTATCTTTGTGTGTGCACAAGTCCTTTAAAAATTTTGCATACTTCGAAATTTATTGAATAGCATCAAGAAGTGGGATGGTTACCTCAAGCTTCTTGAATACTTGAAGCATGTTTAAATCAAACTCCGGTGTTTTCTTTGCCTTCTTTACCATGGAAGGGAATGGGATGGGGATGGATTCATCCATTATAGCCTTCCTCTTGGGCTCCTTAAGGCTCATTTCTTCTTCCTCTTGCTTTGTGTCTACCTCCTCTTCCTCATGTGGAACTTAAACAACCACTTCCTCCTTATGAATGTCTTCCATGACCCTAGGAGGTATCTCCTCTAATATAGTCTCCGACCGTAGAGTGATGGCATTGAGACCGTCCTTTGGGTTTGGAAGGGGTTAGGATGGAAGGTTAGAAGAACTTAAGGGTTGGTTGGTGTTGTTGGAGGAAGGTAAAGCCATCCTTGAAAGCATCTAGGTGATGTTGGACAATTGAACACTCATGTTACCATATTATGAATTCAAGTTACTAAATTGAGCCTTGTTGTTCTCTTCATGTTTTTCTACCATAGCTCTAAGTCTCTCGTGCTCATGGGAGAGTGCGCGGTTGGGATCATCACCTTGGTTGGTGTAGGGGGAAGAAGATTGGTTAGGTTGTTGTCTTTGATGAGCCGATTGATATCTAGAGTGGTTGTTTTGGTTTTGGTGAGGTGCTTGGTATGATTGGTTATGGTTTTGGTTGGCTTGGTGGTTGTTGTTGTGGTAGTATTGGGATGAAGATTGGTGGTTGTTGTAGTAGTAAGAAGAGGAGTTGTTCCATCTTTGATTTTCATTACTCCCTTGTGCATTGTCCCTCCACCCTTCATTGGAATTATTGCCATGAGAGTAGTTGTTTTGGCCTTGAGAGGGGTAGGGTGGACGATTGTTATAGTTCACATTGGCTGCAGCAAGGGTATAATCCGCTTGAATTTGGTGGCATTGGTCGGTGTAATGTGCCGTGCTAGAGTATAAACCACATATTCTAGGAGGCCCTTCAAGTTGGGGAATTTAGGGTGGGGCTTGGACGGCTTGGATAGAATAGAATGCCTTTTGTTCCTTTTGTGCATCTCTATAAGAATAGTAGTCATATCCCCAAGCACCTTGGTCAAACTTGATTTGGAAGGAGATGCTTCCACCACACCTTTGAGGGGATTGTTCCTTGCCCTTACTTGTTGTGTAGCCTCGGCGACATCATTTATCAAGCTCCAAGCTTCTCCCACCGTCATGTTTTTGGAAAGGGAACCACCACTAGCGGCGGTGAGCAATCTTCTATCTTCCGTGCAAAGACCTCCGGTAAAATAACTAATGAGCAAGTGAGTGTCCAATCCATGGTGTGGACAAGACTCCAATAGCCTCTTGAATCGAGTCCAATACTCGTACAAGGTTTCTTGGTCCTTTTGCATTATACCAGAGATTTCTTTCCAGATATAATGGGTCTTCTCCGGCAGAAAAAACTTGTCTAAAAAATCTCTTCTCAACAAATCCCAATTGATCACAATCTCATCTGGTTGGGAATAGAATCACATTTTTGCTTGTCCCTCAAGAGAGAAGGGGAAAGCAAAAACCATAATAGTAATCTCATCGGCCCCATGCCTTCGAGCCGTAGAACAAGCAACTTGAAAATCTCTTAAATGTCGGATGGGGTCTTGACGTGGAAGCCCATGATACTTGGGAAGTAGATTTATCAAGTTATTTTTCAACTTAAAGTTTGGATCGAGATTGGGATACCTTGCTTGCAATGGTTGAAGTATAATATCCGGAGCCCCTTGTTCGTGCAAGGTAATTCTACGTGACTCCGCCATATAATGTTCACCTGTAGGATGCAAAGAAGTATTAGTGGTGTCAATAGAAGAATAAGAAGTTATGGACTCCAAGTCGCTCTCGGTCCCGTCTAGTGATTCGGTATGCTCCTCAAGAGAGGCCAAAGCACTAGCCGTATAGTCCAACCGCCGCCTAGCTTGCCGAGTATGTAACAAAGTTCTTTCAATCTCAAGGCCAAGCTCGACTAAATTAGAGTTCGGTTGAGACCGAGTCATCAAACTTGGGAGTCATAGCACATGTACAAATGAAATCTAAACTAAAAACAAAATATTGGAAGCAAGTAAACTATCTACACTATCCACATATTCACATAACCAATGTCAAGGCATACGTTGCAACCATTCCCCGGCAATGGCGCAAAAAATTTGATAATTGGGGTTATCGTTGGTTAAGAATTTCACAAAATATTCACGTTGCTACTATAGTTCCAAACTAACTAATAACTCTCAATGAAATTTTAATAGATAGTTGTCACAATGTTCAACCCCAAAATTAAACTGAAGTATTCAAACCTTGGGTCGTCTCACAAGAAATGGGCAAACATGTGCATTAACATTGGTTAGAATTCCGGGGTTGGGAGTCATGATCAAGAAATTAAACTACTAGACTTAACATGCAAGAAATCTTAAAGCACAAGAAACTAAATCAAGTAACTAAAGCAAGGTATGAGCAAATTCAATCTAGCAAGAGAACATGTAATCTATTTCTACTCTAAAACTAAGCAATTAACTATAACAAGAATCAAGCAAATGGGATTTTCCGTTTTCAAATATGAATAATAAAAGGAACTTTTGGCTAGGCATAGGAATTGGGATCACCATCCTTGTCTAATAACTATATCTTGACAATTATGAGGAACCAAACTCACTAAGTCTACCTCTATGCTTGAGGTATGTTTAATGTCTACTTGAAAGCCTAAGCTACATCAAGTGGCTTGATCAATCTCAACTCATAAGTCCTAATCTAACTACCAATTGGTTTAGTAGTGGATTAGTGTTGATAAACCACTATTTTATAGTTTATATTGTGTTTAGTTGTGTGGTTTTGTCGTGATCCTTACCCACTTATTCATCAATTTAGCATGCATTTAGATTTCCTTCCTGAATTTATTACATGTTTGAAAATTGCTTCCCAGAGACTTTAATTATTTAATTTTAATTCTCCTTTATTCTATTCGATGCCGTAATCTGTGTGTCAAGCGTTTCAGGCTTTATAGGGCATGAATGAGACGGAGATTGGAGAGGAAGCTAGCAAAAATGGAAGGAACACAAGAGTTTGAGGAGATAACCAGCGAAAAGTGACGCGGTCGCATGGCTCACGCGACTGCGCGAAGGAGCGCAAATCGCAGTGACGCGGCCGCATGGTTTGCGCGGCCGCGCGGATTGGAAAGCACAAGCAACGCGGTAGCGTGGACGACGCGAACGCGTGAAGAAGAAAAGCGCCAGCGACGCGTCCGCATGGACGACGCGATCGCGTGACATGCGTGATCTGCATAAACTGCAGAATCTGAAACCAGCGATTTTGGACCCTATTTCGGCCCAGTTTTCGGCCCGGAACAGCAGACCAGAGTCAGAGAATATTCAGAAACAACAGAGAAAACATTCATTAAGTAGTTTAGATCTAGTTTTTGACTCTCTTAGGTTTTTTTCTCTCTAGTTTTAAGAATTTTAATTTTCAATTGATCTTAGCATTGGAACATTGAGAAGAGTTATTTCCTCATCAAGGCTTCGTCATTCTACTTCGTTCTCTTAACTTGGTTTATTTCTTCCATGTTCTTTGCTTTGTTCAATTTTGTCATTTGAATACTTTTATGATTTAATACAAGAATTATTTCTTTCATTTTAATCCATTCTACCTTCCAATAATCATGTCTTCTTTTAATTCCCTTTCATGTGCCATGGATTCTTTATTTACAATGCGTGAGTAGTTTCATTACTTGATGGGGAGTTGATTAAAAGGAACTCTTGAGTTGGAAGGATTGAAAGAAAAAATTGTATTGGGTTGAATGTTGGATTGTTATCCTGTCATCGACGCCAATCCCTTTGAATTAAGTGGGTTGCAACTTGTGAACAGATCTGGCATTTCCACTTGTTTAACTTTCTCTTACCTAGTAAGGGATAACCAAACAGAACAACTATTAATTATAAATTAATCTTACAATCACACTATCAATGATAGAGATTCTAACCAATCAATTCCCAGTCAAGGCCTCTTATTTTTATTATTTAAAATTCCTCAATTTAAATCCCAATTTACTTAGCTCATCTCTTTTTGGAATATCTGATTAATAAAATAGCACATTTTTCTGCAACTCGTTGGGAGACGACCTGGGACTTAAAACTCCCAGTAATTTTAATTTAAACTTTCAGTGACATATTTCTAAATTGATAGGCAGATTTTTGGTGAGTTAAGAACTATACTTGCAACGTAACCATTTTAATAAATTTTTAATTCACCAGCTTCTGCACTCCATCAATTTTTGGCGCTGTTGCCGGGGAGTTGCAATAGAGTGCTTATTTTATTAATTAGAATTTATTTATTTGCATTTTCTTTAATTTTGCTTCTATGAGCTGCGTGTTTCTTCTGTCAAAAGACACGTTCACTTCCTGATCCGCGCTTGCTAATATTCGATCCTAAAATTGAAAGAACAATTTCACGAATAAGGCGAGAACAGCGTAGGTTAGTCCGCTCTGAGGGCAGATCTGAAAGTGAATCTGAGGAAGAAACCAGCCCCCGTTCTACTGATTCGATTGTTTTATGTGTAGAAAACATGGCAGCTAGAAGAATTACCATTCAGGAGGAAGGAGCTCCTAATTTTACACTGCAACCGTTTCAAGCGCATCATCCAGCGGTAGCTACGGATTTTGAAATAAAGACCGCACTGCTAAATTTGATGCCAAAGTTTCATAGCCTACCTGCTCAAGAGCCTATCAAGCACTTGAGAGATTTCCAGGCAGCCTGTTCTACTGTCAGGCATGATGGCGCTGATGAAACTTCAATTCTGCTGAAAGCTTTTCTGTTCTCTCTTGAGGGAAAAGCAAGAGAGTGGTACTACACTCAACCTCTTGCAAACGTATCCAACTAGGATACACTCAGAAAGGAGTTCCTAGAGAAATTCTTCCCATCTGAAGTTACTGATAAACTGAGGAAGGATATCTCTACAATTGTCCAGGATGACAATGAGACTCTCTTTGAATACTGAGAGTGCTTCAATAATCTTCTGGAAGCATGCCCCCACCACATGATTGACAAGATCGTGCTACTCAGCTATGTCACACAAGGTATGAGACCCCAAGATAAGACCACATTGGAAAGTGCTAGCAATGGGTCTATGAAGAAGTACAAGACCACTGATGAAGCTTGGCAATTGATCAGTGATTTAGCTGAATCTACTCGGAACCACAGACAGAAGCAAGGCCGTTCAAGGGCCGTTGCAGAAGTATCTTCTGGCATAGAGACTACTGCTCTAAATCGAAGCATCTGTGAAATGACTAAACTGCTGAAGCAAATGCAGTTAAATCAACAAGCTCAGCAAACTCAACCGCAGCAAAACCAACAACTAGTTCCACAAAGAATTTGTAGAATTTGTGCTGATTAAAGCCATTACACTGATGAATGCCCGCAGCTCCAACAAGAAGACAACATGGTGGCATCCACTCACAACTTTTATGATCGCCCCAACCAAGGGTACAATCAAAGTGGAAATAATAACCATGGATGGCAGGACAATTCAAACCAGAATTGGAGGGATAACAATAATAGGGGAGGCAGAGATAATCAGTAAAATCAGAGGTGGAACAATTACAACAACAGGCAGCAAAATCAACCATACCGAGCACCTCACCTGAGGCAAAACCAAGGACCACCGAACAATCAGCAGCAAACCTCTCAATTAACTCATTCTTCTGTATCTTCTAATGAAGAATTATTACAAGCTTTTGAGAAAAGACAACTGGCCATGGAAAATACCATCGTAAAAAGTATTAACGCCAGTCTGAATGGTTTCACCTCTACTCTACAAGCTTTTATGACACAACTTGGTTCAGCACAAAATTCCAGTAACCAACCTTCAAGCACCACTGGAATCCCCTATCAACCATTACCCAATCCAAAGGGAGGAATTAATGCCATCACCCTGAGGTCTGGAACCACACTGTAGGAGAGGAATCAGGAGGAACTAAGCTCACCAGAATACGCCTCAACTGAAGAGGTGGTAGAAATCGAAGATGTTGAAGAGGAAGAGGATATACAGGACATAGCCGAAGAAGAGATAGCTCAACCACAGGAAGAGGCACAAAAAGGTGCAGGCACCACAGAAAACACTACTCCCATTCCATTTCCACAACTTGCAAGGGAGCCTAGGAAGCAGCTGGAACCTGATCCTAAAATGGTAGAGATATTCAAAAAGGTTGAGGTAACTGTTCCCCTTTTTGATGTTATTCAGCAAATGCCTAAATATACGAAGTTTCTAAAGGATTTGTGCATGCATAAGGATACGATTAATGAATTAGAAACTATTCCTTAAGTAGTTCTATATCTGCTTTTTAGGTAGTTCTATATCTGCTTTAATGGGAGGATTACCTGAAAAATGTAGTGATCCAGGTCCTTGCATAGTTAGTTGTACTATTGGTGGTGTAGTAATTTATGATTGCATGTGTGATTTAGGAGCATGTGCCAGTATAATGCCTTTGTCTATATATGATGTTTTAAGGCTCCCTCCCTTAAAAAGGTCGGCAGCTTGTTTTGTGTTAGCAGATAAAAGCATTATTACAGTTGCTGGAGTTGCTGAAGATGTTTTGGTGAACATTAAAGGGCTCAAATTTCCCACTGATTTTTATATCTTGGAGATGCCCCATAATGATTCAGATAAGCCATCATCAATCCTAATTGGAAGACCATTCCTGAAGACATCAAAATTCAAATTGGATGCTTTTTCAGGGACATACTCCTTTGAAATAGATGGCCGCATAGTAATCTTCAATCTGAATGGAGTCATTGACAACCCCCCAGAAGATCGTTCTATCTTCCAGTGTGATGTCATAGACAAAAGTGTGGCTGAAGTTCAAAGGAAGAGTTTGAAGAGAGGCACACTGGACAAGGTCCAAGTGTGGGGACCTTCTTAACTGACAATGAGGACACTTCGCCATTTTCACAAGCCCCAGATAACCCAGAACCTGTCCATGATCAAAAGTTAGAATTGAAACCTCTCCCTCCACATCTCAAATATGCTTACCTTGAGGATGAGCAGAAGCTTCCGGTTATTATTGTAAGAGAACTGACTTCTCAACAAGAAGAACAACTACTTGATGTGTTGAGGAAGCATAAGAAGGCAATAGGGTGGAGTTTGGCAGACATAGTGGGAATCAACCCTCAAATATGCGAGCACAGAATATTTTTAGAAGAGGGAGCAAGACCTGTTCGTCAACCACAAAGAAGATTGAATCCTACCATCTTGGAAGTTGTCAAAAAGGAAGTGACCAGACTATTGGAGGCCGATATCATATATCCCATTTCAGACAGTGAATGGGTAACCCCAGTGCAAGTGGTGCCCAAGAAGTCCGGAGTCACTACAGTGAAAAATAAGCATGGAGAGCTCATAGCAACTAGAGTTCAGAATGCTTGGAGAGTCTGCATTGATTACAGACGTCTCAATCAAGCTACTCGTAAGGATCACTATCCACTTCCATTCATTGATCAAATGCTGGATCGCCTGTCAGGTAAATCACATTATTGCTTTTTAGATGGTTACACAGGTTATTTCCAGATTCATATAGCTCCTGAGGATCAGGAAAAAACTACTTTTACATGTCCTTTTGGAACCTATGCTTATAAAAGAATGCCCTTTGGCTTGTGCAATGCACCAGCTACTTTTCAAAGGTGCATGATGAGTCTTTTCTCTAATCTTATTGAGGACTGTATGGAAGTTTTTATGGACGATTTTAGCGTTTATGGTGATTCTTTTAACCTTTGCTTAGAGGGATTATCTAGAGTATTAGATAGATGTATTAATACAAACCTTGTATTGAATTTCGAAAAATGCCACTTTATGGTAAAGCAAGGGATTGTATTGGGACATGTGGTATCTAATAATGGCATTTCTGTAGACCCAGCAAAGGTGAATGTTATTTCTAGTTTACCTTACCCCCCTTCTGTGAGGGAAGTTCGTTCGTTCCTTGGCCATGTAGGTTTCTACAGGAGATTTATTAAGGACTTTAGTAAGGTGGCACTTCCCTTATCCAGATTACTACAAAAGGATATTGATTTTGAGTTCAGTGAGGATTACAAACAAGCATTTGATAAGCTAAAGACTGCTATAACTCAAGCTCCAATTGTAAGAGGACCCGACTGGAGCCAGCCATTTGAAATCATGTGCGATGCTTCCAACCATGCAGTAGGAGCAGCACTGGCTCAGCGTGAAGGTAAGAATCCTTTTGTTATTGCCTATGCGTCTAAGACTTTAGACATTGCCCAGTCCAATTATACTACTACTGAGAAAGAGCTACTCGCTATTGTTTTTGCTCTGGATAAATTCCGGGCTTATTTACTTGGTACTAGAGTAGTAGTGTACTCGGACCATGCAGCTCTAAAGTATCTATTGGCTAAAAAGGAATCCAAACCAAGACTTATACGTTGGATATTGCTGTTACAAGAGTTTGATTTAGAAATCAAGGATAGGAGTGGTAATCAAAATTTAGTTGCAGACCACTTGAGTCGCCTTGAACATATTAAGGATGATTCTACTCCTATAGATGATAATTTTCCTTTTGACAACCTGCAAGCAGTATCTGAAGTAGTCCCTTGGTATGCACCTATTGCTAATTATTTAGTTAGCCACACATTTCCTCCACATTTTTCTAAACATCAAAGAGACAAGCTAAAAAGCGAGTCTAAATATTATATATGGAATGACCCATATTTATGGAGATGTGGCGCTGACCAGATAATTAGACGTTGTATACCTCAATCAGAATTCCAGTCTATTCCAGTCTATTTTAGAAGCCTGTCACTCATCTGAAAGTGGAGGACATTTTGGCCCTCAACGAACAGCTAGAAAAATCTTAGACTGTGGATTCTGGTGGCCTACTCTTTTTAGTGCATGTTTGGGGCCATTATTTTGTTAAAAAAATATCTTTTTTCAATGAAAAAAGATCTTTTTTTATTTTTTAACGTGTTTGGCAAATTTCTAGTAGTAAAAGTAAAAGCACTAGTAAAATAAAAAAAAGATCTTTTTTGAGAAGCTGTAATTTACATCTTTTTTTAAAGATCTTTTTTCCTTAAAAAAAAGATGTTTTTCATGTAATAAATAAACAAAAAAGTACTTTTATATTGTTATACCCAAACATAATTGATAGATAAAAAGACCTTTTTACATGAGATATCCAAACATAAAATTACTTTTACTTCTTTATAAGATCTTTTAAAAAAAAGATAACTCGAAAAAAGATCTTTCCTTAGAAGCTCACCCAAACAAGCCCTTAGAGATGCTGCTGAGTTTTGTAAATCTTGTCACCCATGCCAGAAATTTGGTAACATATCCAAGAGGGATGAGATGCCTCAACAATATATGCTTTTCTGTGAAATTTTTGATGTTTGGGGCATTGACTTCATGGGTTCATTTCCAAATTCTAGTGGATATTTTTATATATTGTTAGCTGTAGATTATGTTTCCAAATGGGTGGAAGCAATTCCTACCCGCACTGATGATGCTAACTCTGTTGTTTCCTTTGTGAGAAACCATATTATATGCCGCTTTGGATCACCACGAGCGATCGTGAGCGATCAAGGCACCCATTTTGTTTGGTGTCCCTAGAGTACTAATCAGTGATGGGGGCGCTCATTTCTGCAATAAACAGCTTTACTCTGCTATGGTTCGATATGGAGTTAGCCACAGGGTAGCAACTCTATATCATCCACAGACAAATGGGCAAGCTGAAGTCTCTAATAGAGAACTTAAAAAAATCCTGGAATGGACTGTGATTAACCGTAGAAGGGATTGGGCAAGAAGTTTGGATGATGCTTTGTGGGCATATAGAACAGCATACAAGACACCCATTGGGATGACTCCCTTCCGCTTAGTTTATGGAAAAGCTTGTCATCTCCCAGTTGAAATCGAACATAAAGCCTTCTGGGCAGTTAAAGAGTGCAACATGGGGATTGGGAATGCTGGAGCTGAAAGAAAGTTACAACTGCAGGAACTGGAGAACCTTCGCCTAGAAGCTTATGAGAACTCCAGAATATACAAGGAAAAGATGAAAGCTGTGCATGATCAAAACATCAAGAAGAGAGAGTTTCAACCTGGAGATTTTGTTCTCCTTTACAAATTTCGACTGAGGCTCATGCTCGGTAAGTTGAGATCAAAATGGGAAGGTCCATACAGAATAGAGAAGGCTGAACCGTACGGAGTTTATCACCTAAGCCATCCTTCAAGTTCTGAACTTATTAAGGTCAATGGACACCGTCTGAAGCTATACAATAGTGAGAAGGTGCAGAAGAGCAGGGAGCTTGAGATCTTTCGCCTGGAAGATCCCTACATAGCAACAGATTGAGCTAGTGGAGCGTCCAACTTATGGACATTAAAGCAAAGTGCTTGGTGGGAGACAACCCACCGCGGTATGATCGTTCTTTTCTTTACTTTTAGTTTTTCTTCTTTAAATAACTATTCTCTTTATTAGTGCTTTCGTGCTCTTTCAATTACATGTCTTTATCTTTCTAAAAATAAAAAAATTTTGCCACACGACGCGATCGCAGAAGCGACGCGTCCGCGTGGCAGGGGGAGTGAAGAAAAATAAAAATGAACAGAAAGTTTCGCAGGAGCAGCACTGGAGTCATGCCAAAGGCACAATTTACTCCACGCGACCGCGTCGCATGGAAATCATGGCCTCCCACGCGACCGCGTACTCCACGTGGCCGCGTGCCCTGCATTTTCGACGTAAAAGGGTGCAGAATGCTATATTGTGCGAGAGTGGTGCTGGATTGGTGCTGGAAGCACAATCCTGGTTATGCGACCGCGTCGCCGACGCGGCCGCGTCAATTAACTTCTGATGCACACTCACGCGATCGCATTACCTACGCGATCGCGTCACCTTAATTTGGCAATTGAATTATATTGAACAGAGAGTTGTGCTGGAGCGAGGCTGCACTCGCGAACGCGTGCCTTCCGCGGCCGCGTCGCATGCGCCGCACAGCTCAACCCAATAAGCCAAATTATCTTATCTTTCTCTTCTCCAAACCCTACTTTTTCTTTTCCCCCCTTCTTTCTTCTTTCTCCCTTTCCCCTTCTACCTCACCTTTCACTTTCTCTCTCTCTCACCACCATTAACAAGGTTTTACCTTCTTCTTCCTTCTTCTCTTTTCTATCATTCTTATTATAGTATGTATATATATTATTATTTTCTTTTTCTTTTCTTTTTCTTTTCACATCTTTATTTTTCCTTCTTCTTCTTTTACATGGTGTTAGAAACCTTTTGAGTCATCATTCCCATTATATGCTTGTGGATTATTGCAAATTGTTTGACAATTATTTTTCTCCTATTTAAGGGATTGCTTGCATGTTCAATTCCATACTTTTTATATCTTGTTTACCATGCATGCCATGTATTTGTGAAAAAGCCCATATAGCACTATGCACTTTTCTATATTACTTTACTCTACTCTGCAATGCTTGCTTTTCGCAAATTCGCTTTCATATTTTATTATTTAAATTTAATTGTCAATACAACCGTGATAGTTAGTTTGTTACAAATGGTAACCTAACTTGGACATTGAATGTTTGATACATGCTACTCATGCCTTTGCCTGCATGCCAATAAACCTCTTGCATTCCATTGTCCTACATGCACTTGCTATATTTCCATTGATGAGCTTTTCACATGTAATCCGGACCATGTGTTCATGCCATTTATCTTTATTGTGCATTGACTATCACTTACAATACCCTCTTCCTTGCTCTATCTCTATGAATTTAATTTTCTTTCTCTTTCCTTCTTTCAGGATGGCCACCAAGAAAGGACAAGAGAAAGCTACTTCCAAACCATCAGCAAGAAGAGGAACTAAAAGAGCATTAGTGGCAGAGCCTTCTTCAACCGCAGTCAAGCCCTCAACAAAAAGAGTTAAGAGGATAATAAAGGTTGACGACAAAGAGAAAGCCTTTCCAGCAAAGGACACTGCGCGATTTACCAATCGCTACTGTGAGCAGATGTTCCCTATCCTAGCAGAAAGGAACTATAACAATGAATACCTTCTCATCCTCCCGCCCAATATTGCCACCTTTGTTGAGCCACAAATTGAGCGAAGATAATGGGGTTTCCTACGGAGACAGCCAAGGCAGGTCAATCTTTCTTGGGTAGTTGAGTTCTACTCCAACTTCTATATACCAACCTTGCAGTCTGTTTATGTCCGGCAGAAGCAAGTCCCCATTACAGAAGAGGCCATTCAGCAAGTTCTGAGTCTTTCCCCTATTCCAAAAGGAATGGACGCTTTTCAAGAAGCCACCCTTCAGCGCCAGAGATACCAATTTGACTGGGACTCTGTTCTCAGAGTCATTGCTTTACCTGGCAGCCGTTGGATCTACGAATATCACCGCAACCGCCCTAAGGGAATCTTGGCTTCCGCACTTACCTTGGAGGCTCGCGTATGGGCACAGATCATGTCCCATTACGTCTTTTCAAGCACTCATGAGTCCTCCTTCACTGCGGATGTGGCTGTTCTACTATGGTGCATCCTTACAGAGCAACCTCTGAATCTCTCAAGACACATCCGGCATGCTATAGAGCATGTACAAATCGCGGGCAACTCACCTTTCCCCGCCTTGGTCTCAAATCTTGTCTCCACAGCCGGAGTCTCCTGCAGAGCTGGGGACACCAAAGTCATGCTTCCATGGGATGATCAATATGTCCCTAATGGGAAATACCTCAGACTTTCAGCAGCCACTACAAGCCAGCCTACTGAGCTGGTTGAAGATATTCCTTTTTCAACACCACAAGCATCTACCACTGAGAAAGTGCTCCAGCAGATACTTGAAAAGTTGGATCGGCATGAACAAAAAGCAAAGATGAGAGAGGGCCGTAACGAGCACCGATTCAAACACCTCAAGGAGCTACTCAAGGGACGTTTCAGAGACTCAGACACCCCAGACTCCACTTCTTTTACCAGCACCGGGAGCCATATTGGTCCCGACTGTGGAGATACTGCCACCAGCCTACCCCTGTTCCTGACAGATGGCACCGAGGACGGTGCAAAAGCCTTAAGTGTGGGGAGGTCGGTCAGTACCTGACTTCCGGAGGTAAATTCTCCTCTCTGACACCAATAATTAGGATATTTTAGTTAGATTTTTTTTCTTTCTTTTATAGAATAGAATAAATTGCATAGGTTAGGATAGTTGCATGCTACTTGATTGAAAAGACAATAAGTTTCTTTTAAAAAAAAATCTATCTTTGGAACAAAATTTCACTAATTTTTTTCAAAGTTTTTATGATAAATCTGCTTGAGTTGTATCTGGAACATGATGTTTGAGCTAAAGAACACATAACCTGTGAAAGATTTGAGCCTTTATGTATGGTTACACTATTTAACCATAATTATTTTATTCTTGTGTGTTTACTTCTCTATGATTGTAATCTATATTTTGTTTTATCTTATATGTCCAATATTTATTATATTTACATGCTTGCACATGATTGAGGCCATTATTTGTTTAAACTCACTTATCCAAATCAAGCCTACCCTTTTCAATTACCCTTGTTAACCACTTTGAGCTTTTAAAACCCCATTTGTTCTATATTTCACCACATTACTAACCTTAAGCTGAAAAACAATTGCATATCCCAAATTGAATCTTTGGTTAGCTTAAGATAGAATTGTGTGTGCTAGTTAAGAATAGAATTAAAATACAAGGTTGAAACATGAGTATGGGTTGAAAAAGGGAATTATGGGTAGGTAGGCATGAATTTAAAAGTATATAGAATATATGTATATTAGGTGAGAGCTTAGGTTAATTAAAGATTCAATTTATAAAGCTCACTTAGCCATATGTATATCCTTACCTGCACCTTGGCCCCATTACAACCCTAAAAAGACCTCATGATGTTTGCAGTGGTATATTAACTGTTGTTGATTGGTTAGGAGAAAAACAAAAGTTAGAAAGCATGACTAGAGAAGAATAGAGTGATTACCCTATACACTAGAGATTAGAGCATACATACATTATCAGTGAGGGTTCAATGCTCGAATTTTCATGTTTCCAGCCTTCATAAGCTATCTTCTTGCACTTTTATCGGTTTTATTATATGATGATAGAATTAGTGGAATTTAATTTGTAATTGTTTTGAAGGGCTTATTTACTTTTGATCAAGTGGATAATAATCATATAGTTGTATTTATTTATGTATGTAGGATTGCATTGCATTTCATGAGTTTTTGCATGTTCATACTTATTTCCTTGTCTCCTTCAATTTAGCATGAGGACATGCTAATGTTTAAGTGTGGGGAGGTTGATGAACCACTATTTTATAGTTTATATTGTGTTTAGTTGTGTGGTTTTGTTATGATCCTTACCCACTTATTCATTAATTTAGCATGCATTTAGATTTCCTTCCTGAATTTATTACATGTTTGAAAATTGCTTCCCAGAGACTTTAATTATTTAATTTTAATTCTCCTTTATTCCATTCGATGCCGTAATCTGTGTGTCAAGTGTTTCAGGCTTTATAGGGCATGAATGAAATGGAGATTGGAGAGGAAGCTAGCAAAAATGGAAGGAACACAAGAGTTTGAGGAGATAACCAGCAAAACGTGACGCGGTCGCATGGCTCACGCGACCGCGCAAAGGAGCGCAAATTGCAGTGACGCGGCCGCATGGGTTGCGCGACCGCGCGGATTGGAAAGCACAAGCAACGCGGTAGCGTGGATGACGCGAACGCGTGAAGAGGAAAAGCGCCAGCGACGCGTCTGCCTGGACGACGCGATCGCGTGACATGCGCGATCTGCATAAACTGCAGAATCTGAAACCAGCGATTTTGGACCCTATGTCGACCCGGAACAGCAGACCAGAGTCATAGAATATGCAGAAACAATAGAGAAAACATTCATTAAGTAGTTTAGATCTAGTTTTTGACTCTCTTAGGTTTTTTTCTCTCTAGTTTTAAGAATTTTAATTTTCAATTGATCTTAGCATTGGAACATTGAGAAGAGTTATTTTCCTCATCAAGACTTCATCACTCTAGTTTGTTCTCTTAACTTGGTTTTATTCTTCCATGTTCTTTGTTATGTTCAATTTTGTCATTCAGATATTTTTATGATTAATTAATGCAAGGATTATTTCTTTTTAATTTAAATTCCATTCCAATAATCATGTCTTCTTTTAATTCCCTTTCATGTGCCATGGATTCTTTATTTACAATGCGTGAGTAGTTTCATTACTTGATGGGGAGTTGATTAAAAGGAACTCTTGAGTTGGAAGGATTGAAAGAAAAAATTGTAATTGGGTTGAATGTTGGATTGCTATCCTGTCACCGACGCCAATCCCTTTGAACTAAGTGGGTTGCAACTTGTGAACAGATCTGGCATTTCCACTTGTTTGACTTTCTCTTACCTAGTAAGGGATAACCAAAAAGAACAACTATTAATTATAAATTAATCTTACAATCACACCATCAATGATAGAGATTCTAACCAATCAATTCCCAGTCAAGGCCTCTTATTTTTATTATTTAAAATTGAGGTCTCCATCCTTGTCTACGACCATAATTTGCTAATTCTGGGGAACCAAACTCACTAAGTCTACCTCCAAGAACCTTAAGTACGTAACATCTACTCCTAGGCTTGAAGTCGTCAAGTGGCTTGATCAATTTCAACCTATAAGTCCCAACCAATCTACTAATTATATTAGTAGTAGGTTAGTGTCAATGGGTATCAACTTGACCACCAAGGGTTCTCAAATCACCAAATCAATTAGACCCGATGACTCAAGTTTAACCAATTCCCTTAACCTAGGCCAAGAGTAAAGGAAACTACTCCATAATCAAGGGAAATATTTCATCAAACACATGGTATGCACTAACAAAAGACATATTCAAATTGCAAATAAATTGGAAATTACAAATACCTACTAACAATTATCAATGGAAAATAACTCAAACAACACTATTAATCATGGAAAACATCAATACAATGGTAGAAATTCAAGATCCATTAAGTTCATAAAATGAGAAGAAAATAGAAAAATAACAAGGAAGCATAAATCCAACACAAGATCCAAAATGAAATTATACTATAGAAATCAAATTAAGTAATTCAAACTAAAATCAACAATATCCTATTCAGAATTTCAACAAGGAAAATCAAATCAAACTAGATCTAGAGAAGAATGAGGGTTTCTCTCTCTAGAAGAACAAGAACAAAAACTAGCCAAAATTCTATGTAAGTATGTATGAATGATCCCTCCCTTTTCCCCTACAAAGACGCATGTTTCCAACTAGCTGTTTAGAGGTTTGGAACGCTTGGATTGGTGGAAAAACATAGAAAAATTTGAAAAACAGAGCACCAACCCACGCGTACGCGCACCTCACGCATACGCATGCTCCAAGCATTTCGGCCAATCCATGCGCACGCGTCACCCACGCGTACGCGAAGATGAAGAAGTTTCATTCCTCTAGACACTTACCCGAGAGATGTGCCTACATCATGCAAACTTTGTGCATGAGGCACAAGTCAACCCACGCGTACGCGTGCCTCACGCATACGCGTCGATCCTCTCGGACACCACCCGCGCGTACGCCTCGACCCCATTGCACCTCACCACGCGCACGCGTGCACTACGCGTATGCGTGGATTGCCTTCCCCCCATCATCTTCTTTTCTTCTCTTCTTTCCATTTCTTTCCTTCTTCTTACTTCTTCTCTTTTCTTTCCACTCTTCACCCCTCGTCCAACACTATCAAACACCATTTACAACCATTCTTTTTAGTTAATTATTTGTTTAGTTAGTTAATTTTACATTTCATTTTCTCTTTCATTAAAAGTGTTCGATTTTCGATCTTGTTTACTATATATTCTGCTTATTATTAATTGACTACTATTTTAGCATAATTGTTTTTGATATTCATTGTTGGTTAACTATTGAGGTTATAATTTGCTATAGAGCATTTTGTTAACCTTTTCTCACATTTATTCAATAAAATAGCATAGTTTCATGATTGTCTCCTAATTTATGCTTAAATGTGAAAATATGCTTTTGGACCCTTGATTTGATAATTTTAATCTTCCTTTGATTCCACTAGATGTCTTGATGTGTTTGGTAGTGATTTCAGATTGAAAAGGGCTAGGAATGGATCATAGGAGTGAAGAGAAAGCATGCAAAGTGGAGAAATCAAGAAAAGTCAAAGATTTAGGATGTGTCCATGGACGCGCACGTGCACTAGACGCATACGCGCGGATTGTAAAAATCTCATGGACGCGTACGCGTACTGTACGCGTATACGTCGGTGCTGTCACGTGATTTTTAAGTGAATCGTGCCTAGCGAATTCGCAGAGGCTGTGGGGCCCAATCTGAACAACCTTGGCGCAAAAATGCTTAAAAGGATCAAGGATTGAAGGGAAAGGCATCATTCCACACCTTAGAACATAACACACTTTCGATCTAGTTTTAGAGTTAGGTTTTCTAGAGAGAGAAGCTCTCTCCTCTCTCTAGAATTAGGATTAGATTTAGGTTAGAATTTCTTAGATCTAGGTTTTAATCCTTGCTTTCATCTACTTCTACCTTTCAATTCTATGTTGCTACATCTTGTTCTTATATTCTCCTGTTGTAATTTCCTTTATTTTGTTTCTATACTTTGTAAGTTGATCTACTATTGTTCCTCTTATTTTCTTTTAATGCAATTTGAGGTAATTCATGATAATTGTGTTTTTCTTGATTGTTGTTGTTAATTCTTTGCAATTAATTGTTGTTAGATTTCATTCTTGTTGTCAATTTACTATGCTTTCTGATGAGCGGATAGTTTATACGCTTTTTGGCATTGTTTTTAGGTAGTTTTTAGTAGGATCTAGCTACTTTTAGAGATGTTTGCATTAGTTTTTATGCTAAATTCACATTTCTGAACTTTAGTATGACTTTGTGTGTTTTTCTGTAATTTCAGGTATTTTCTGGCTGAAATTGAGGGACCTGAGCAAAACTCTAATAAGAAAGCTGACAAAGGACTGCTGATGCTGTTGGATTCTGACCTCCCTGCACTCGAAATAGATTTTCTGGAGCTACAGAACTCCAAATGGCGTGCTCTCAATGGCGTTGGAAAGTATACATCCAGAGCTTTCCAGCAATATGTAATAGTTCATACTTTATTCGTGATTACACGACGTAAACTGGTGCTCAACGCCAGTTTCATGCTGCATTCTGGAGTCAAACGGTAGAAACACATCACGAACCAGATTTGAACGCCAAAAACACGTTACAACTTGGCGTTCAACTCCAAAAGAAGCCTCTGCACGTGTAAAGCTCAAGCTCAGTCCATGCACACACCAAGTGGGCCCTGGAAGTGGATTTCTGCATCAATTACTTACTTCTGTAAACCCTAGTAGCTAGTCTAGTATAAATAGGACATTTTACTATTGTACTAGGTGTCTCTGACCATTCGGTCTTTTGACCACATATCTGGTCCTTCTCCCTATTTTCGAATTCATATCACATTTTGGGGGCTGGCCATTCGGCCATGCCTAGACCATCACTTATGTATTTTCAACGATGGAGTTTCTAAACACCATAGATTAAGGGTGTGGAGCTCTGCTGTACCTCTGAGTTTAATGCAATTCTTACTATTTTCTATTCAATTCAGTTTATTCCTATTCTAAGATATTCGTTGCACTTTAACATGACGAATGTGATGATCTGTGACACTCATCATCATTCTCACCTATGAACGCATGATTGACAACCATTTCTGTTCTACCTTAGGCCGGGCGCATATCTCTTGGATTTCTTAATCAGAATCTTCGTGGTATAAGCTAGAATTGATGGCGGCATTCTTGAGAATCCGAAAAGTCTAAACCTTGTCTGTGGTATTTCGAGTAGGATTCAGGGATTGAATGATTGTGACGAGCTTTAAACTTGCGATTGTTGGGCGTGATGACAAGCGCAAAAGAATCAATGAATTCTATTCCGACATGATCGAGAACCGAGAGAACCGATAGATGATTAGCCATGCTGTGACAGAGCATTTGGACCATTTTCACTGAGAGGATGGGATGTAGACATTGACAACGGTGATGCCCTACATACAGCTTGCTATGGAAAGGAGTAAGAAGGATTATGAAGGCAGTAGGAAAGTAGAGATTCAGAAGGAGCACAGCATCTTCATACGCCTATCTGAAATTCCCACCAATGATTTACATAAGTATTTCTATCTTTATTTTATGTTTTATTTATTATTATTATTATTCAAAAACTCCATAACCATATATTATCCACCTAACTGAGAATTACAAGATGACTATAGCTTGCTTCATACCAACAATCTCCGTGGGATCGACCCTTACTCACATAAGGTTTATTACTTGGATGACCCAGTGCACTTGCTGGTTAGTTATGCGAAGTTGTGAAGAAAGTGATGAGTTATAAATGCGCATACCAAAGTTGAATGCCATTATTAGAGATCACAATTTCGCCTACTAAGTTTTTGGCGCCGTTGCCGGGGAATCAATTTCGAACAACAATTTCACAATTGTTTACAGACCACAATGGTGACAAGTTTTTAATCCGGTAACAACACCAAATTTTTGGCGCCGTTGCCGGGGATTGTTCGAGTTTGGACAACTGACGGTTCATCTTGTTGCTCAGATTAGGTAATTTTCTTTTCATTTATTTTCAAAAAAAATTTTCAAAAATCTTTCAAAAAATTTTCTCCCTCTGTTTTCGAAAAATCCTTCAGAGTTTTTAAGAATGAATTCTAGATTTTCAAAATGGTATGCTGAAGCTTGGCTGGCCATCAAGCTTTAGACTAACCTGGTATGATTCCTGGAATTTTGATTGAGGACTTTGAATTCATTACTTCCTTTTTCCTATATGTTTTGGAAAAAAATAATAAAAATACAAAAAAAATCATAAAAACATAAAAATCAAAAATATTTTGTGATTCTTGTTTGAGTGTGTGTCATGTTTTAAGTTTGGTGTCAATTGCATATTCATCTTCTTCTTGCATTTTTCGAAAATTCATGCATTCATAGTGTTCTTTATGATCTTCAAGCTGTTCTTGGTAAGTCTTCTTGTTTGATCTTTAAATTTTCTTGTTTTGTGTTATATGATGTTTTTCATGTGCATTTTTGCATTCATAGTGTCTAAACATGAAAGATTTCTAAGTTTGGTGTCTTGCATGTTTTCTTTGCATAAAAAATTTTTCAAAAATTATGTTCTTGATATTCATCATGATCTTCAAAGTATTCTTGGTGTTCATCTTGACATTCATAGTGTTCTTGCATGCATTAAGTGTTTTGATCTAAAATTTTCATGTTTTGGGTCATATTTGTGTTTTTCTCCCTCCTCATTAAAAATTCAAAAATCAAAAAAATATCTTTTACTTTTTTCTCTCAAAATTTCAAAAATTTGAGTTGACTTAGTCAAAAAATTTTTAAAATTAGTTATTTCTTGTAAGTCAAGTCAAATTTTCAAAATTTAAAAAAAAAATCAAATCTTTTTCATTTTTCTTACTATTTTTTTCGAAAATTTTAATTTAATTTTTCAAAATCTTTTTCTTATTTTATTTCAAATTTTCGAAAACTTCTCCTTCCTTTTCAAAATACTTTTAATTAATTAATTAATTTAAATTTTAATTTTAATTTTATTTCACCTTTAATTTTCAAAAATCATTAACTCCTTTTCAAAAATTATTTTCGAAAACTTCTCTCTCTCATCTTATTCTATTTATTTATTCATTTACTAACACTTCTCTTCATCTCAAATCTCTATTCCTATCCTCACCCTTGTGTTTGGATTATTCATTCTTCTTCACTCTTATTCCCTTTCTTCTTCTACTAACATAAAGGAATCTCTATACTGTGACATAGAGGATTCCTCTTCCTTTTCTGTTCTCTTCTTTCTCATATGAGTAGGAACAAGGAAAAAGGCATTCTTGTTGAAGCTGATCCTGAACCTGAAAGGACTCTGAAGAGAAAACTAAGAGAAGCTAAATTACAACAATCCAGAGACACCTTGCTGAAATTTTCGAACAAGAAAAGGAGATGGCAGCTGAACCCAACAACAATAATGCAAGAAGGATGCTTGGTGATTATACTACACCTACGTCCAAGTTTGATGGAAGAAGCATCTCAATTCTTGCCATTGGAGCAAACAATTTTTAGCTGAAACCTTAATAGTTGCTCTAATGCAACAAAACTGCAAGTTTCATGGACTTCCATCAGAAGATCCCTACCAGTTTTTAACTGAGTTCTTGTAGATCTGTGAGATTGTTAAGACTAATGGAGTAGATCCTGAAGTCTACAGGCTCATGCTTTTCCCCTTTACTATAAGAGACAAAGCTAGAATATGGTTGGATTCACAACCTAAGGATAGCCTGGACTCTTGGGATAAGCTGGTCACGGCCTTCTTGGTTAAATTCTTTCCTCCTCAAAAGCTGAGCAAGCTTAGAGTGGATGTTCAGACCTTCAAGCAAAAAGATGGTGAATCCATCTATGAAGCTTGGGAAAGATACAAGCAGATGACCAAAAAGTGTCCTTCTGACATGTTTTCAGAGTGGACCAAGATAAATATATTCTATTATGGTCTGTCTGAGTTCTCTAAGATGTCACTGGACCATTCTACAGGTGGATCTATTCACCTAAAGAAAACGCCTGCAGAAGCTCAGGAACTTATTGAAATGGTTGCAAATAACCAATTCATGTACACTTCTGAGAGGAATTCTATGAATAATGGGACACCTCAAAGGAATGGAGTTCTTGAAATTGATGCTTTGAATGCCATATTGGATCAGAACAAAATGTTGACTCAGTAAGTCAACATGATTTCTCAAAGTATGAATGGATGGCAAAATGCATCCAACAGTACTAAAGAGGCATTTTCTGAAGTAGAAGCTTATAATCCTGAGAACCCTGCAATAGCAGAGGTAAATTACATGGGTGAACCTTATGGAAACACCTATAATTCATCATGGAGAAATCATCCAAATTTCTCATGGAAGGATCAACAAAAGCCCCAACAAGGCTTTAATAATGGTGGAAGAAATAGGCTCAATAATATCAAGCCTTATCCATCATCTTCTCAGTAACAGACAGAGAATTCTGAGCAGAGCACCTCTAATTTAGCAAACTTAGTCTCTGGTCTGTCTAAGGCCACTTTAAGTTTCATGAGTGAGACAAGGTCCTCCATCAGAAATTTGGAGGCACAAGTGGGCCAGCTGAGTAAGAAAGTCACTGAAACTCCTGCTAGTACTCTCCCAAGCAATACTGAAGAGAATCCAAAAAGAGAGTGCAAGGCCATTGACATAATCAACATGGCCGAACCTAGAGAGGAAAGAGAGGATGTGAATCCCAATAAGGAAGACCTCATGGGACGTCTCTCAAGTAAGAAGGAGTTCTCTATTGAGGACCTAAAGGAATCTGAGACTCATATGTATGAAGATGTAACTGGAGAGCAAGTTGCTCAATATCTAAGAGCTATCATGAAGCTAAATGCCAAGTTGTTTGGTACTGAGACTTGGGAAGGTGAACCTCCCTTGCTCATTGGTGAACTAGATACATGGGTTCAACAAACTTTACCTCAAAAGAAATAAGATCCTGGTAAATTCTTAATACCATGTATCATAAGTGCCATGACCTTTGACAAGGCTCTGTGTGACCTAGGGTCAGGCATAAATCTTATGCCACTCTCTGTAATGGAGAAGTTGGGGATCATTGAGGTACAGCCTACCATATTTTCATTGCAAATGGCAGACAGATCACAAAGACAAGCTTATGGATTAGTAGAGGATGTCTTAGTAAAAGTTGAGGGCCTTTACATCCCTACTGATTTCATAATCTTAGAGTCTAGGAAGAATGAGGATGAATGCATCATCCTTGGAAGACCCTTCCTAGCCACAGCAAGAGCTGTGATTGATGTTAACAGAGGAGAATTAGTCCTTCAATTGAATAGGGACTACCTTGTGTTTAAGACCCAAGGGTGTTCCTCTGCAACCATGGAGAGGAAGCATGAAAAGCTTCTCTCAGTACAGAGTCAAACAAAGCCTTCACAATCAAACTCTAAGTTTGGTGTTGAATCCCCATATACAAACTTTAAGTTTGGTGTTGGGAGTCTACAACATTGACGTGATCACCTGTGTGGCTCCATGAGAGCCCACTGTCAAGCTATTGACATTAAAGAAGCGCTTATTGGGAGGCAACCCAATTTTTATTTATCTAATTTTATTTTTCTTTTTTTGTTCTTTTATGTTTTATTAGGTTCATGATCATGTGGAGTCACAAAAAAATACTAAAATTAAAAACAGAATCAAAAACAGTAGAAGAAAAATCACAACCTGGAGGAAGGACTTACTGGCGTTTAAATGCAAGTAAGAAGCATCTGGCTGGTGTTCAATGCCAGAACAGAGCATGGATCTGGCGTTGAACGCCAGAAACATGCAGTAATCTGGCGTTTAAATGCCAGGATTACACACTGAGGAAAGCTGGCGTTCAACGCCAGAAACATGCTGCAGATGGGCGTTGAACGCCCAGAACAAGCATAAAGCTGGCGTTTAACGCCAGAAACAAGCATCAATCTGGCGTTAAATGCCAGGATTGCACTCAGATGGCATTTTACACGCCTAATTGGTGCAGAGATGTTAAATCCTTGACACCTCAGGATCTGTGGACCCCACAGGATCCCCACCTACCTCAACCCACCTTCTCCCTTCTTCACCAATCACCTCAATCTCTCTTCCCCATCACCTCTTCACCACTCACATCCATCAATCTCTTCCCCACCCAATCCCACCCATATGGCCGAAACATACACATCTCTCCCTCTCCTCCATATCTTTTTCTCCTTCCTTTCTTTCCTCTTTGCTCGAGGGCAAGCAACATTCTAAGTTTGGTGTGGTAAAAGCATACCTTTTTTTATTTTTCTAAAACCATTGATGGCACCTAAGGCCAGAGAAACCTCAAAAAAGAGAAAAGGGAAGACAAAAAGCTTCCACCTCCGAGTCATGGGAGATGGAGAGATTCATCTCAAGGGTCTATAGCTTAGTAGAAGAGCATTTGACTGCACATCAAGAGAGCATGAGGAATTCCCTCATCAAGAAATCCCTGAGATACCTCAGGAGATACATTTTCCTCCACACAATTATTGGGAGCAACTAAGGATAAGATCACCAAAATCACTAGGGATCAAGCAACAGAGGCAAGGAAGAGACATAGAGGAGCTCAAAAAGCACCATTGTTCCTTCAAAAAGGCGCCACCCTCACTAAGGTGGACTCATTCCTTAACTTCCTTGTTCTTAATTCTCTGTTTTTCGATTTTATGCTATATGTTTGTCTATGTTTTGTGTCTTTACTTCATGATCATCAGTATTTAGTAACTATGTCCATAGGCTATGAATAATTCCATGAATCCTTCACCTTTCTTAAATGAAGAATGTTTTTAAATCAAAAGAACAAGAAGTACATGAGTTTCGAAATTGTCCTTGAATTTAGTTTAATTATATTGATGTGGTGACAATACTTTTTTGTTTTCTGAATGAATACTTGAACAGTGCATATTTTTTATCTTGTTGTTTATGAATGTTAAAATTGTTGGCTCTTGAAAAAATGATGAACAAAGAGAAATGTTATTGATAATCTGAAAAATCATGAAATTGATTCTTTAAGCAAGAAAAAGCAGTGAGAAAGCAAAAGCTTGCGAAAAAAAGAAGAAAAAAAGTGGCAAAAAAATAGAAAGAAAAAGAAAAAGCAAGCAGAAAAAGCCAATATCCCTTAAAACCAAAAGGCAAGGGTAAAAAGGATCCAACACTTTGAGCATCAATGGATAGGAGGGCCCAAGGAAATAAAATCCAGGCCTAAGTGGCTAAATTAAGCTGTCCCTAACCATGTGCTTGTGGCATGCAGGTCCAAGTGAAAATCTTGAGATTGAGTGGTTAAAGTCGTGATCCAAAACAAAAAGAGTGTGCTTAAGAGCTCTGGACACCTCTAACTGGGGACTTTAGCAAAGCTAAGTCACAATCTGAAAAGGTTCACCCAGTCATGTGTCTGTGGCATTTATGTATCCGGTGGTAATACTGGAAAACAAAATGCTTAGGGCCACGGCCAAGACTCATAAAAGTAGCTGTGTTCAAGAATCAACATACTTAACTAGGAGAATCAATAACACTATCTGAAATTCTAAGTTCCTAGGATGCCAATCATTCTAAACTTCAAAGGATAAAGTGAGATGCCAAAACTGTTCAGAAGCTAAAAGCTACAAGTCCCGCTCATCTAGTTAGAACTAATATTCATTGATATTTTGAGCTTTATAGTATATTCTCTTATCTTTTATCCTATTTGATTTTCAGTTGCTTGGGGACAAGCAACAATTTAAGTTTGGTGTTGTGATGAGCGGATAATTTATACGATTTTTGGCATTATTTTTAGGTAGTTTTTAGTAGGATCTAGCTACTTTAGGGATGTTTTCATTAGTTTTTATGCTAAATTCACATTTCTAGACTTTACTATGAGTTTGTGTATTTTTCTATAATTTTAGGTATTTTCTGGCTGAAATTGAGGGACCTGAGCAAAACTCTGATAAGAAGGCTAACAAAGGACTGCTAATGCTGTTGGATTCTGACCTCCCTGCACTCAAAATAGATTTTCTGGAGCTACAGAACTCCAAATGGTGCGCTCTCAATGGCGTTGGAAAGTAGACATCCATAGATTTCCAGCAATATATAATAGTCCATACTTTATTCGTGATTAGATGATGTAAACTGGCGCTCAACGCCAATTTCATGCTGCATTCTGGAGTCAAACGCCAGAACATTGTCACGAACCATAGTTGAACGCCAAAAACACGTTACAACTTGGCGTTCAACTCCAAAAGAAGCCTCTGCACATGTAAAGCTCAAGCTCAGCCCAAGCATACACCAAGTGGGCCCCAGAAGTGGATTTCTGCATCAATTACTTACTTCTGTAAATCCTAGTAGCTAGTCTAGTATAAATATGACATTTTACTGTTGTACTAGGTGTCTCTGACCATTCAGTCTTTTGACCACATATCTGGTCCTTCTCCCTATTTTTGAATTCATATCACATTTTGGGGGCTGGCCATTCGGCCATGCCTGGACCATCACTTATGTATTTTCAACGGTGGAGTTTCTACACACCATATATTAAGGGTGTGGAGCTCTGCTGTACCTCTGAGTTTAATGCAATTACTACTATTTTCTATTCAATTCAGTTTATTCCTGTTCTAAGATATTCGTTGCACTTTAACATGATGAATGTGATGATCTGTGACAATCATCATCATTCTCACCTATGAACGCGTGATTGACAACCACTTCCGTTCTACCTTAGGCCAGGCGCATATCTCTTGGATTCCTTAATCAGAATATTCGTGGTATAAGCTAGAATTGATGGCGGCATTCATGAGAATCCAGAAAGTCTAAACCTTTTTTGTGGTATTCCGAGTAGGATTCAGGGATTGAATGACTGTGACGAGCTTCAAACTCGCAATTGTTGGGCGTGATGACAAGCGCAAATGAATCAATGGATTCTATTCCGACATGATCAAGAACCGACAGATGATTAGTCGTGCTGTGACAGAGCATTTGGACCATTTTCACTGAGAGGATAGGATGTAGCTATTAACAACGGTGATGCCCTACATACAGCTTGCCATGGAAAGGAGTAAGAAGGATTGGATGAAGGCAGTAGGAAAGCAGAGATTCAGAAGGAGCACAGCATCTTCATACGCCTATCTGAAATTCCCACCAATGATTTACATAAGTATTTCTATCTTTATTTTAGGTTTTATTTATTATTATTATTCGAAAACTCCATAACCATTTATTTTCCACCTAACTGAGAATTACAAGATGACCACAGCTTGCTTCATACCAACAATCTCCGTGGGATCGACCCTTACTCACGTAAGGTTTGTTACTTGGACGACCCAGTGCACTTGCTGGTTAGTTGTGCGAAATTGTGAAGAAAGTGCCGAGTTATAAACACGCATACCAAAGTTGAATGCCATTATTAGATATCACAATTTCGCCTACCACTTTCCTTTTATGCCTTCCAAGTGTTTGATAAAATGCTTGGAAGAATGTTAGAGTAGAATTTTATGTTCTTGGCTTGATATGGTAGCTTAGGAACTCTTGAGTTACTAATATCCAAGTGATTGATGATTGATAGCCATTGACTCTAGCTCTCATTAATTCAATTAGTGAATAGTTAGGACTTATGGACTTGGATTGATATAGCTCATTTGTCTTTCCTTTACTTGTTAGAGGATGATTTAATGGATTGATCCTTGCAATTATCATGTTGTGATTAATGATAGGGATAGAGATCCTTAACCACCAAACCTTGCCAAGACCGTTTTATAATTTGATTTTCATTACTTTTCATATTTCTTATCCAAAACCTTCCAAATATACAACTCATAACCAATAACAAGAATACTACCCTGCAATTCCTTTGAGATATGACCCGATGTTTAAATACTTCAGTTATTAGATTTATTAGGGGTTTGTACTTGTGACAAACAAATTTTTGTATGAAAGCATTATTGTTGGTTTAGAAACTATACTTACAACGAGATTTCATTAGTAAAATTCTAGACCACACAAAAAAATACGATCATCAAAATGGCACCGTTGGCGGAGAATTGCAATTGTGTTCCTTGTTATTGGTTATTGTATATATGTGAATATTGTGAATATAGTTGTCTTTTGCTTGTTTGTTAGTTTTTGCTAGTTTTTAGAGCTTTGTTAGTTTTATTTTGCTTCCACTATGAATTCTCACCCCTTTGGCTATGAGTTTGGATCAAATTGTGTTGTAGGAGTTATGAACTTTAATGACAACATGCATCAAGGATGGAACCATCAAAGATGGGAGGAGCCTCAAGGAATTGATCACTTCTCTTGGCAACAACCTCCGGACACTTATAGGTATAATTCCCATCCTAATGCATGTCAATTCAATGGCTATGATGAACCTTCTTGTGACTATCAACAACCACCATCATATGCCTATGAAACCCATCCTCAACATGATCCTCAATCATACTCACAAGCCTCTTTTTACCAAACACCCCCAATGACCCTTATTCATTATATGACCAATTACCCATGCCATATCCTTGTGACTATCACAAATAAGAACCTTTAGAACCACCACAACCCTATCATGATTACTACCAAGAACCACCTCAATACACATCACCGCCATATTTCCACCAAGAAGAACCACCTTCCTATTATGAACCCTTTCTCCAAAATGATGAACCTTCCTATCCACCCCAAGCTCCAATGGACAATTCTCTCACTTTGATACTTAAAGGACAAGAGGCCATGTAAAGGAATGCACTAGAGTTTTGTGGCTAACTTGACCGAGGTAGTGCACACTTTAGCCTACCAATGCTTGAACACTCAAGGTACTTCCGTGGCCATATATGATAGATCAAAAGAAGAGAAAAGCATGAAGGAGAGATTTGAAAGACCGGTGGAGAGTGAGGAGCTAGACTTTGTATTGGAACAATTGGAGGAAGCCATGATTGTTTAAGAAGAGGAAGAAGTGGTTGAAGATTTAGGAGATGCGGAACCACCATGGGAATCTCAAGAACCTCTCCCCAAGAAGCCTAATATTGATGTTGAGGAGGGGTACAACCTCCAAAGCATATCATAGTTGGAGACTTTGAAGAGGTTAATCAAGAGGAAAACTCCATCATTAATGAATTCTTATCCAAAATGGAATCCTCTTCCATGGAATTTGAAGTTGAAGTTATTGAAGACAACTCAACACCAAGCAACATTGATGACCTTGTTGAAGATTCTTCCGACGAATGTGAAGCCGATATTGATGTAGATTTCACACAACCTCCCAAGTTTGACTCGATTGATGATGAGGAGGAAATGGAAGAAGTCAACAAGCAAGAAGAATCTGAAGAAAGTTGTCAAGAGGTGGAAATCACTAAGAAAGAGCATAAGGGAGTAGACCTCGCATTGTCTAAGTGTGGAGAAGTTACCCTTCCTAAGTTACCGTCCAACACAACATTTAAGTGGGTAAAACTCTTACCCTTAAGCTTCACTTTCTCACTTGAATATGGCTTGATTGAAATGGATGGGCAACTTAGAGCTCTTCATGGAACTAAGAGTAAAAAGGAGTTGTGTAGTGGTCGGAAGCATGGAATTAGGCTCATTAAGGGTCTAGGAAGATGATTTGGCTTTCTAAAGAGAATTCTATGTGTCAACCACCCGGATGAAAGATTCATGATAATCCACTTGAAGATGGGTGTGAAAACAAGATATAGGATCCCGGATCGAAAGATGAAGACCAACTGTGGGAGCTCATCTCTTGGGTAGAACTTTACCCAAGCTTGGTGAAGACGGTTGGAATTTCTGTCAACCATTTGAGGAGCAAAGATCCTTGGAAATTCAAGGATAAGTACAAGCATAAGCCACCATGACAAAGAGCTTCCCAAATGTCCAACTTAAGGACTTAAACTAAAAGTGCTAGGTAGGAAACACCCCACCATGGTAAACTCTTTCCACTCTCTTATAGCTTTGATTAATAAGTAATTTGAGTTGCCATTGTAGGTAGTTTTTCTCTTCATATAGTTGTTTTAATAATTTGGTTGTTGGTTGCTTATGATGCAAGTTTCCTTGCTTATACTTGAAAACCCCTCAAAAGCCAAAAAGATTTTTCTAGTTTTGCATTTTTTGGTTGGTTTTGATATGTAAGTAGTGTTAGGGAGATTTTGAGCTATTCTTAGTATTTTTAAAAAAAAAATGAAGAGAGGGCCGGGACGCGTACGCACGCTGTATGCGTACGCATCGATGAGCAGATGCAGCCCCCATACATTTTTCCAGAGAGTTAGGCAAACATTGTACAAACACTGGGTGTGTAGCACAAGGTTCATGCACGCGTACACGTATGTCACGCGTATGCGTCGATGCGTTTAAAGAAAGGCACGCGTGCGCGTACATGACGCGTACGCGTCGATTTGCTGACACAGTTCCCATACATATGACCCGAGAGTTGTGCTAACTCCGGACCAACACTATGCCTCTGGCCCAACTCTCAACCCACGCGGACGCGTCCATGTGTACATCCTCATTCACGCTTCGGCGCACTTGGCGCCTCCAAATCCCTCCTTTCCTTCGACCACCCATGCCCAGCGTACAGGATGCGTACGTGTGGTTTTGAAATTCATAACCCCCTGGGATGCGAGAACCCTACCATTCATGTACCCTACCCCTCCTTCCTCCCAATGTTTCCTTCCTCTCTTCCCTTCATAACCACCGCTCTCAAGCTCATGACTGCCACCGACCGCCAATGCCGGCGCCCATCGCTGCCGCCGTCTCCTCTCTCCTTCCTTCCCCTTCTCCTCCCTCTTTCTTTCCTCCTCTTTTCTCACTTCCCTCTCTCACCGCCCTCTCTCTGTTCTCCTTCTAGTAACCCAACTCTACCATAGTCACCGGCGAACCCTCCGCCACCTTCATCATCACTTTTCTCCCCTCTTCTCACATTCAACCTCCTTTCCTTTACTGCTTCACCGCACCATGTACCCTAGGCTGCCCTTTGCTTTACTGCTTCGCGCCGCGTTGCTCCCTGCACCACCGCGAGGCCCATCGCCACCAATTTGGGGCGGTGCTGCTGTTCTTCCTATTTCCCAGTCCTACATTTTCTATTCTGCCTACCTTCCAGGTTTCTCCTGCCTCCCATTACCCTATTTTCTTACTTGCTAGTCAATTTTATCTGTTACGTTTAGCTAGATTAATTATTGAATTTCTGGTTTTTTAGGATAGTTAGAAATTGGTACACGAAATTGTGATCACACTTTTCACAACTCTGCACAACTAACCAGCAAGTGCACTGGGTCATCCAAGTAATACCTTACGTGAGTAAGGGTCGATCCCACGGAGATTGATGGCTTGAAGCAAGCTATGGTCATCTTGTAAATCTCAGTCAGACGGATTCAAATGGTTATGAGGATTTGATAATTAAAAGATAAATAAAATGGAAAATAACATAGAGATACTTATGTAATTCAGTAATGGAAATTTCAAATAAGCATTTGGAGATGCTTTGTTGCTTCTGAACCTCAGCTTTCCTATTGTCTTCATCCAATCATGCGTCCTCCTTTCCATGGCAAGTTGTATGATCTTCTCAGTGAAAATGGTCTTGCTACAGTTTCTGTACAGCTAATCAACTGTCGAATTTCTCGTCTCAGATGAAAAATACCAAGCACAGCTACCGCAGAGCTAATCATCTGTCGGTTCTCACTTGTGTCGGAATAGGATCCCTTGATCCTTTTGCACACTGTCACTGCGCCCAATAGTCGTGAGTTTAAAGCTCGTCACAATCATCCCATCCCAAATCCTACTCGGAATACCACAAACAAGACTTAGACTTTTCAGATCTCAGGAATGCTGTCTATTGGTTCTAGCCTATACTAAACTTAGAAGTTGAGTGTGGGGGCTCTGTCTGACTCTGTATTGAGAGAAACTTTTCATGCTTCTTCTCCATGTTTACAAAAGAAGATCCTTGAGTCTTAAACATAAGGTAGTCCTCATTCAATTGAAGGACTAACTCTCCTCTATCCACATCAATCACAGCCCTTGCTGTGGCTAGGAAGGGTCTTCCAAGGATGATGGATTCAACCTCATCCTTCCCAGTGTCTAGGATTATGAAGTTAGCAGGGACGTAAAAGCCTTCAACCTTCACTAAGACATCCTCTACAAGTCCATAAGCCTGTTTCATTGATTTGTCTGCCATCTCTAGTGAGATTCTGCAGCTTGTACCTCAAAGATCCCTAATTTCTCCATTACAGAGAGTGGCATAAAGTTGATACTTGACCCCAGGTCACACAGAGCCTTTTCAAAGTTCATGGTGCCTATGGTGCAAGGTATTAAGAACTTTCCGGGATCCGGTTTCTTTTGAGGCAATGTCTGCTGAATTCATGTATTTAGTTCATTGATGAGCAATGGAGGTTCATCCTCCCAAGTCTTATTACCAAATAACTTGGCATTCAGCTTCATGATTGCTCCTAGATACTGAGCAACTCGCTCTTCAACAGTGTCTTCATCCTCTTCAAAGGAAGAATATTCATCAGAGCTCATGAATGACAATAGTAAGTTTAGTGGAATTTCTATGGTCTCTGTATGATCCTCAGATTCATTTGGTTCCTCAATAGGGAACTTATTATTGGTCAGTGGACGTCCTTTGAGGTCTTCCTCACTAGGAATCACTGCCTTTTCACTCTCTCCAGGTTCGGCCATTTTGGTTATAGTTATGGCCTTGCACTCTCTTTTTGGATTCTCTTCTGTATTGCTTGGGAGAGTATTAGGAGGAGTTTCAGTAACTCTTTTACTCAGCTGACCCACTTGTGCCTCCAATTTTCTGATGGAGGACCTTGTTTCAGTCATGAAACTAAGAGTGGTCTTAGATAGATCATAGACTATGTTTGCTAAGCCAGAGAAGCTCTGCTCATAATTCTCTGTCTGTTGCTGAGAAGATGATGGAAAAGGTTTGCTATTGCCAAACTTATTTCTCCTACCATTATTGTTGTTAAAGCCTTGTTGAGGCTTCTATTGATCCTTCCATGAGAAATTTGGATGATTTCTCCATGAAGGATTATAGGTGTTTGATGAGCGGATAATTTATACGCTTTTTGGCATTGTTTTTAGATAGTTTTTAGTAAGTTCAAGCTACTTTTAGGGATGTTTTCATTAGTTTTTATGATAAATTCACATTTCTGGAC
>NC_029781.3:59058700-59060182 GCF_000817695.3 Arachis duranensis
AGGAGGCTGACAAAGGACTGCTGATGCTGTTGGAATCTGACCTCCCTGCACTCAAAATGGATTTTCTGGAGCTACAAAACTCCAAATGGCGAGCTCTCAACGGCGTTGGAACGTAGACATCTAGAGCTTTCCAGCAATATATAATCGTTCATACTTTATTCGGGAATTGACGACGTAAAGTGGCGCTCAACGCCAAGTACATACTGCTGTCTGGAGTTAAACGCCAGAAACACGTCACGACCCGGAGTTGAACGCCCAAAACACGTTACAACTTGGCGTTCAACTCCAAGAGGAGCCTCAGCTCGTGGATAGATCAAGCTCAGCCCAAGCACACACTAAGTGGGCCCCGGAAGTGGATTTATGCATCAATTACTTACTCATGTAAACCCTAGTAGCTAGTCTAGTATAAATAGGATAAGTTACTATTGTATTAGACATCTTTGGTCTCAGTTTTGTTTTATTCTTCATCTTAGGAGGCTATTGATCATGTTTTAGGGGGCTGACCATTCGGCCATGCCTGAACCTTTCACTTATGTATTTTCAACGGTGGAGTTTCTACACACCATAGATTAAGGGTGTGGAGCTCTGCTGTACCTCAAGTTTCAATACAATTACTATTATCTTCTATTCAATTCTCTTTTATTCTTATTCCAGGATATATGTTGCACTTCAACTTGATGAATGTGATGATCCGTGACACTCATCATCATTCTCACCTATGAACGCACGTGACTGACAACCACTTCCGTTCTACCTTAGGCCGGGCGCATATCTCCTAGATTTCCCAACAGAATCTTCGTGGTATAAGCTAGATAGATGGCGGCATTCATGGGAATCCGGAAAGTCTAACCTTGTCTGTGGTATTCCGAGTAGGATTCCAGAATTGAATGACTGTGACGAGCTTCAAACTCTTGAAGGCTGGGCGTTAGTGACAGACGCAAAAGAATCAATGGATTCTATTCCAACCTGATTGAGAACTGACAGATGATTAGCCGTGCTGTGACAGAGCATTTGGACCATTTTCACTGAGAGGATGGGATGTAGCCATTGTCAAGGATGATGCCTCCAGACGATTAGCCATGCAGTGACAGCACATATGACCATTTTCCCGAGAGGATGAAAAGTAGCCATTGATGACGGTGATGCCCTACATACAGCTTGCCATGGAAAGGAGTAAGAAGGATTGGATGAATGTAATAAGAAAGTAGAGATTCAAGAGGAGCACAGCAGCTCCATAGGCCTATCTGAAATTCCCACTATTGATTTACATAAGTATTTCTATCTTATTTTGTTTTCTGGTTATTATTAATTTTCGAAATCCATAACCATTTAATCTGCCTAACTGAGATTTACAAGGTGACCATAGCTTGCTTCATACCAACAATCTCTGTGGGATCGACCCTTACTCACGTAAGGTATTACTTGGATGACCCAGTACACTTGCTGGTTAAGTTGAACGGAGTTGTGTCCACACATAGCCAA
>NC_029781.3:59060377-59060595 GCF_000817695.3 Arachis duranensis
TTTTCAAAAATCTTTTTCAAAATTTTTCTTTTCTTTTTCGTTTTTCCAAACTTTATTTTTGAAAAATTTAATAAAAATCCAAAAAATTAATAAAATCATAAAAATCAAAAATATTTTGTGTTTCTTGTTTGAGTCTCGTGTCATGTTTTAAGTTTGGTGTCAATTGCATGCTTTAAAAATTTTTCTTGCATTTTTCGAAAATTCATGCATTCATGGTG
>NC_029781.3:59060951-59061289 GCF_000817695.3 Arachis duranensis
TAAAAAAATTCAAAAATCAAAAAATATCTTTTCCTTGTTTTTCTCATAATTTTCGAAAATTTGAGTTGACTTAGTAAAAAATTTTCAAAATTAGTTGTTTCTTACAAGTCAAGTCAAATTTTCAATTTTAAAAATCTTATATTTTCAAAATCTTTTTCAAAAATCATACCTTTCTCATTTTTTTTCTATTTTTCGAAAATTTTAAAAAATCTTTTCTAAAATTATTTTCAAAATCTTTTCCTTATCTTTATATCAATTTTTCAAAAACTCACTAACAATTAATGTGATTGATTCAAAAATTTGAAGTTTGTTACTTTCTTGTTAAGAAAGGTTCAATC
>NC_029781.3:59063404-59064494 GCF_000817695.3 Arachis duranensis
GTCTTAGACACTAGGAAGGAAGAGGATGAATGCATCATCCTTGGAAGACCTTTCCTAGCCACAGTGTGATAGATGTCAACAGAGGTGAATTAGTCCTTCAATTGAATGGGGACTACCTTGTGTTTAAGGCACATGGCTATTCCTCTGTGACAAAAGAGAGTAAGCATGAAGAGCTTCTCTCAGTTCAGAGTCAAGAAGAACCCCCACAGTCAAACTCTAAGTTTGGTGTTGGGAGGCCACAGTCAAACTCTAAGTTTGGTGTTAAGACCCCATATCCAAACTCTAAGTTTGGTGTTGGGACTATACAACATTGACCTGATCACCTGTGAGGCTCCATGAGAGCCCACTGTTAAGCTAATGACATTAAAAGAGCGCTTGTTGGGAGGCAACCCAATTTTATTTATCTAATTTTTATTTTATTTTAGTTTATTGTTATTTTGTGTTTTATTAGGTACATGATCATGTGAGTCACGAAAAAAATTATAAAAATTAAAAACAGAATAAAAAACAGCAGAAGAAAAATCACACCCTGGAGGGAGGACAGACTGGCGTTCAACGCCAGTAAGAAGTATCTGTCTGGCGTTCAACACCAGAACAGAGCATGAATCTGGCGCTGAACGCCAGAAACAAGCAACATTCTGGCGTTTGAACGCCAGGAATGTGCCTTGAGAAAAGCTGGCGCTGAACGCCAGTAACAAGCATGGAACTGGCGTTCAACGCCAAAAACATGCTACACATGGGCGTTGAACGCCTAGAACATGCTTCACATGGGCGTTGAACGCCCAGAACATGCATCACCTCGGCGTTTAAATGCCAGAATGGTGTGCAAAGGCATTTTTTCATGACTATTTGGTGCAGGGATGAAGTTCCTTGACACCTCAGGATCTGTGGACCCTACAGGATCACCTCAGGATCTCTGGACCCCACATGATCATCTCAGGATCTCTGGACCCCACAGGATCCCCACCTAACATATTCCCACCTTACCTCCTAATCCTATAACACTCTTCCCCATGTCACACTTCCCAACAACTTCAATCTCTCTTCCCAATCACCCCCTTCACCACTCACATCCATCCACTCTTCCCCA
>NC_029781.3:59064545-59064941 GCF_000817695.3 Arachis duranensis
AGGATCCCCACCTAACATATTCCCACCTTACCTCCTAATCTTATAACACTCTTCCCCATGTCACACTTCCCAACAACTTTGATCTCTCTTCCCAATTACCCCCTTCACCACTCACATCCATCCACCTTTTCCTATATAAACCCCTCCATTCTACTTCATTTTCACACAACACAACTCACTCTTCTCTACCTTGGCCGAAACCTACACTCCCCCTTCTCCTCCATATTTTCTTCTTCTTTTCTTTTCTTCTTTCTTCTCTTGCTCGAGGGCGAGCAATATTTTAAGTTTGGTGTGGTAAAATCATAAGCTTTTTGTTTTTCCATTACCATCAATGGCACCTAAGGCCGGAGAATCCTCTAAAAAAGGAAAAGGGAAGACAAAAGCTTCCACCTCCGA
>NC_029781.3:59065118-59066304 GCF_000817695.3 Arachis duranensis
CATGAGATCCGAAGAAGAGGTTGGGAAGTCTTAACCAACCCCATGCAACAAGTTGGAATCTTAATGGTTCAAGAGTTCTATGC
This sequence comes from Arachis duranensis, assembly GCF_000817695.3. NCBI lineage: Eukaryota > Viridiplantae > Streptophyta > Magnoliopsida > Fabales > Fabaceae > Arachis > Arachis duranensis. The sequence continues at coordinate 59,065,202 of NC_029781.3, forward strand.
CAATGCATGGATCACTAGGAACCATGATCAAAGTATGAACCCAAGTCCAAAGAATTATCTCACAATGGTTCAGGGGAAATACTTAGATTTTAGTCCGGAGAATGTAAGGTTGGCGTTCCACTTGCCCATGATGCAAGAAGATGTACGCCCCTACACTAGAAAGGTCAACTTTAATCAGAGGTTTGACCAAGTCCTAATGGACATATGTGTGGAAGGAGCTCAATGGAAGAGAGACTCCAAAGGCAAGCCAGTTCAACTAAGAAGACTGGACCTCAAGCCTGTGGCTAGAGGATGGTTGGAGTTCATTCAACGCTCCATCATTCCCACTAGCAACCGATCTGAAGTTACTGTGGATCGGGCCAGCATGATTCATAGCATCATGATTGGAGAGGAAGTAGAAGTTCATGAAGTCATTTCCAATGAATTCTACAAAATAGCCGAAAAGCCCTCCACCATGGCAAGGCTAGTTTTTCCTCACCTTATTTGCCATCTATGTTACTCAGCTGGAGTTATCATAGAAGGAGACATCTCCATTGAAGAGGATAAGCCCATCACCAAGAAGAGGATGGAGCAAGCAAGAGAGACCCTCCACGGATCTCAAGAGATGCATGAGGAAGCTCATCATCAAGAAATCCCTGAGATGCCTCAAGGGATGCACTTTCCTCCCAACAACCATTGGGAACAACTCAACACTTTCTTAGAAGATTTGAACCACAATGTGGAACAATTAAGGGTGGAACATCATGAGCACTCCATCATTCTCCATGAAATAAGAAAAGATCAAAGAGCAATGAGGGAGGAGCAACAAAGGCAGGGAAGGGACATAGAAGAGCTTAAGGACATTGTTGGTCCTTCAAGAAGAAGACGCCACTAAGGTGGATTCATTTTTTGTTCTTATTTCTTTCTGCTTTTCGTTTTTTATGTTGTGTTTTTCTATGTTTTGTGTCTCTACTTCATGATCATTAGTAGTTAGTAACTATGTCTTAAAGTTATGAATAATTCCATTAATCCTTCACCTTTCTTAAATGAAAAATGTTTTTAATTCAAAAGAACAAGAAATACATGAATTTCAAATTTATCCTTGAATTTAGTTTAATTATATT
>NC_029781.3:59066470-59066744 GCF_000817695.3 Arachis duranensis
GTGATCTGAAAAATTATGAAATTGATTCTTGAAGCAAGAAAAAGCAGTGAAAAGTAAAAAGCTTGCGAAAAAAAATAATTGGCAAAAAAAATAGAAAAGAAAAAGAAAAAGCAAGCAGAAAAAGCCAATAGCCCTTAAAACCAAAAGGCAAGGGTAAAAAGGATCCAAGGCTTTGAGCATCAATGGATAGGAGGGCCCAAGGAAATGAAATCTAGGCCTAAGCGGCTAAATCAAGCTGTCCCTAACCATGTGCTTGTGGCATGCAGGTCCAAGT
>NC_029781.3:59067102-59073021 GCF_000817695.3 Arachis duranensis
CGTAGACATCTAGAGCTTGCCAGCAATATATAATAGTCCATACTTTATTCGGGAATTGACGACGTAAAGTGGCGCTCAACGCCAAGTACATACTGCTGTCTAGAGTTAAACGCCAGAAGCACGTCACGACCCGGAGTTGAACGCCCAAAACACATTACAACTTGGTGTTCAACTCCAAGAGGAGCCTCAGCTCATGGATAGATCAAGCTCAGCCCAAGCACACACCAAGTGGGCCCCGGAAGTGGATTTATGCATCAATTACTTACTCATGTAAACCCTAGTAGCTAGTCTAGTATAAATAGGATAAGTTACTATTGTATAAGACATCTTTGGTCTCAGTTTTGTTTTATTCTTCATCTTAGGAGGCTATTGATCACGTTTTAGGGGGCTGGCCATTCGGCCATGCCTGAACCTTTCACTTATGTATTTTCAACGGTGGAGTTTCTATACACCATAGATTAAGGGTGTGGAGCTCTGCTGTACCTCAAGTTTCAATACAATTACTATTATCTTCTATTCAATTCTCTTTTATTCTTATTCCAAGATATACGTTGCACTTCAACTTGATGAATGTGATGATCCGTGACACTCATCATCATTCTCACCTATGAACGCAGCGAGAGTTAGAGTGTGTGTCTCCTGGATTTCTGATGCACGATGCATGGTTGCCTCTTGACTGACAACCGAGCCTTCCATTCCGTGAGATCAGAGTCTTCGTGGTATAAGCTAGAATTAATGGCGACATTCATAAGAATCCGGAAAGTATAAACCTTGTCTGTAGTATTCCGAGTAGGATTCTGGAATTGAATGACTGTGATGAGCTTCAAACTCCTGAAGGCTGGGCGTTAGTGACAGACGCAAAAGAATCAATGGTTTCTATTCCAACCTGATTGAGAACCGACAGATGATTAGCCGTGCTGTGACAGAGCATTTGGACCATTTTCACTGAGAGGATGGATGTAGCCATTGACAACGATGATGCCCTACATACAGCTTGCCATGGAAAGGAGTAAGAAGGATTGGATGAATGTAATAAGAAAGTAGAGATTCAAGAGGAGCACAGCAGCTCCATACGCCTATCTGAAATTCCTACTATTGATTTACATAAGTATTTCTATCTTATTTTATTTTCTGTTTATTATTAATTTTTGAAATCCATAACCATTTAATCTTCTGCCTAACTGAGATTTACAAGGTGACCATAGCTTGCTTCATATCAACAATCTCTGTGGGATCGACCCTTCATACCAACAATCTCTGTGGGATCGACCCTTACTCACGTAAGGTATTACTTGGATGACCCAGTACACTTGCTGGTTAAGTTGAACGGAGTTGTGTCCACACATAGCCAAGAGCCACAATAATGATTCCATACAATAACAAAGAGTACTACATTGATGTGATCACAATTTCGTCCACCAGTGTTTCCATAGGATTCTCCCATATAATTCACCTCTTCCATTGCAAGATTCTCAGGGTCATAGGTTCTCCTTCAGAGGAGGCTTCTTTAGCACTATCCGATACAGCTTGCAATCCAGTCAGATTCTGAGAAATCATATTGACTTGTTGAGTCAATATCTTGTTCTGAGCTAATATGGCATTCAGAGTATCAATCTCAAGAACTCCTTTCTTCTGAGTCATCAGGATTTCTTTTTCAGAAGTGTACATGAACTGATTATTTGCAACCATCTCAATGAGTTCCTGGGCTTCTGCAGGGATTTTCAGATGAAGAGATCCACCAGAAAAATGGTCCAATGACATCTTAGACAATTCAGACAGATCATCATAGAATATGCATATGATGCTCCATTTTAGAAGCATGTCAGTAGAACACCTTTTGGTTAATTGCTTTTATCTTTCCCAAGCTTCATAGAGGGATTCACCTTCCTTCTGTTTGAAGGATTGGACTTCCACTCTAAGCTTGCTCATCTTTTGAGGTGGAAAGAATTTGGTCAAAAAAGCATTGACCAACTTGTCCCAAGAGTTCAGGCTTTCTCTAGGTTGTGAGTCCAACCATGTTCTAGCTCTGTCTCTTACAGCAAAAGGGAAAAAGCATAAGTCTGTAAACCTTGGGATCAACCCCATTGGTCTTAACAGTATCACAGATTTGAAAGAATTCAGCTAAGAACTGATGAGGATCTTCCAATGGAAGTCCATAAAACTTACAATTCTGCTGTATTAGAGAAACTAATTGAGGCTTAAGCTCAAAGTTGTTTGCTCCAATGGCAGAAATTGATATGCTTCTTCCATAGAAGTTGGAAGTTGGTGCAGTATAGTCACCAAGCATCTTCCTTACATCTCTAGCATTGTTGTTGGGTTCGGCTGCCATGTCTGCTTCTTTTTCAAAATTCTCTGTAAGATCCTCTCCGGAGTGTTGTGTTTTAGCTTCTCTTAGCTTCTTCTTCAGAGTCCTTTCAGGTTCAGGATCAGCTTCAACAAGAATGTTTTTATCCCTATTTCTGCTCATATGAAAAAGAAAAGAACAAAAGGGAGTAGTGGAATCCTCTATGTCACAGTATAGAGATTCCTTGATGTGTTAGAAGAAAAGAAGAATAGAGGAATGAGGTAGAGAGAATGAGAAGAATTCGAACACAGAGGGAGAGAGAGGGTTCGAATTATAAGTAGAAGAGAAGTGTTAGCAAATAAATAGAAAGAGATGGGAGAGAGAGTATTCAAAAACTAAAACTAAAAAGATTTAAAAAAAGATTTTAAAACTAAAAAGATTTTTAATTATCTAATTTTTTAGTTTTAATTAAAAAGATTTTTGAAAAAGTTATTAGTGATTTTCGAAAATTAGAAGTGGAAAGGTGGTTAGGTGGTTTTGAAAAAGATAAGAAAAAGAAATTTGTTGAAAAAGATTTGAAAATAAATTTTGAAAAGAAGGGGTAAGAAGTTAGAAAGAGATTTTGAAATCAAAATTTTTAAAACAATATATGATTTGAAAAAGATTTGACTGGAAAAGATATGATTTGAAAAAGATATGATTGAAAAGATATGATTGAAAAAGATTTGATTTTAAAAAGATATGATTGAAAAGATATGATTGAAAAAGATTCGATTTTTAAAATTGATGACTTGACTAACAAGAAATTAAAAGATATGATTCTAGAATTTAAAGATTGATCCTTTCATAACAAGAAAATAACAAACTTGAAATTTTTGAATCAAAACATTAATTATTAGCAAGGATTTTTGAAAATGTGATATGAAAAAGATAAGATTCTAAAATTATGAATTAAAACATGAAAAATTGAAAAAATTTGAATTGAAAATGAAATTACTTCCCTTGTGTCATCCTGGCATTAAACGCCCAGAATGATATCCAGTCTGGCGTTTAACGCTCGTGTGGCTGCCTCTTTGGGCGTTTAACGCCCAGCTAGATACCCTGGCTAGCGTTAAATGCCAGTAATCCTTCCTTACTGGGCATTTTTCCAAACGCCCAGAATGCTGCCCATTCTAGCGTTAAACGTCTAGAATGCTACCCATTCTGGCGTTTAACGCCCAGAATGGTACCTTTACTGACGTTAAACGCCCAGAATGATAGCCATTCTGGCGTTTAACACCCAAATTGCCTCTTTACTGTCGTTTTAACGCCAGTGAGCTCTTTTTCTCTGTGATTCTTCTGCCTTATATTCTGAACCTTCATTTCTCTGTATTATTTACTTGAGAATATATTTTTTTATTTTTGAATTTTTAATGAAGAGAGAGAAAAACAAGAAAATGAAATAAAACTTAAAAATGCAAGATCAAAACAAGTGATATATGCAAGGACACTTTGAATGTCAAGATGACCACCAAGAACACTTTGAAGATCATGATGAACATTAAGAACATATTTTTGAAAAATTTTAAGAAAAGAAAGACATGCAAGACACCAAACTTAGAAATTTTGAATGATCAAACACTATGATTTTGAAAATACATATGAAAAACAACATAAAACACAAAACAGGAAAATCATAAGATCAAACAAAGGAAATCATAAAGAACCACTCGAAGATCATAGAAGAACACAATGCATGAATTTTTTCAAAAACTTAGGAAAATTAAAAACATGAAATTGAAACCAAACTTAGGATTTGACACTAGACTTAAACAAGAAACACAATATTTTTTTGGTTTTTATGATTTTTTTAAATTTTTTTTGTCTTTTTCAAAAATAAAAAGCTTAAACATAAAATAAAATTACCCAATCTAAGCAACAAGATGAACCATCAGTTGTCTAAACTTGAACAATCCCTGGCAACAGTGCCAAAAACTTGGTGCACGAAATTGTTATTACACTTTTCACAACTCCGCACAACTAACCAGCAAGTGCAATGGGTCGTCCAAGCAATACCTTACGTGAGTAAAGGTCGATCCCAAAGAGATTGACGGCTTGAAGCAAGTGATGAGCGGATAATTTATACGCTTTTTGGCATTGTTTTTAGTATGTTTTTAGTATGTTTTAGTTAGTTTTTACTATATTTTTATTAGTTTTTAGTTAAAATTCACTTTTCTAGACTTTACTATGAGTTTGTGTATTTTTCTGTGATTTCAAGTATGTTCTGGCTGAAATTGAGGGACTTGAGCAAAAATCTGATTCAGAGACTAAAAAGGACTGCATATGTTGTTGGATTCTGACCTCCCTGCACTCGAAGTGGATTTTTTGGAGCTACAGAAGCCCAATTGGCGCGCTCTCAACGGCGTTGGAAAGTATACATCCTGGGCTTTCCAGCAATGTATAATAGTCCATACTTTGCCCAAGATTTGATGGCCCAAACCGGCGTTCCAAATCAGCTAGACCTTGTTCTTATGTATTTTCAACGGTGGAGTTTCTACACACCATAGATTAAGGTGTGGAGCTCTGCTGTACCTCGAGTATTAATGCAATTACTATTGTTCTTCTATTCAATTCAGCTTGTTCTTGTTCTAAGATATCACTTGTTCTTCAACTTGATGAATGTGATGATCCGTGACACTCATTATCATTCTCACCTATGAACGTGTGACTGTCAATCACCTCCGTTTTACCTTAGATTGGGTGGATATCTCTTGGATTCTTTAACCGGAATCTTCGTGGTATAAGCTAGAATTGATGACTGCATTCAAGAGAATCCGGAAGGTCTAAACCTTGTCTGTGGTATTCTGAGTAGGATTCAATGATTGAATGACTGTGACGAGCTTCAAACTCGTGATTGTGGGGCGTTAGTGGCAGACGCAAAAGAATCACTGGATTCTATTCCGACATGATCGAGAACCGACAGCTGAATAGCCGTGCCGTGACAGGGTGCGTTGAACATTTTCACTGAGAGGACGGGATTGTAGCCACTGACAATGGTGATGCCCAACATACAGCTTGCCATGGAAAGGAGTAAGAAGGATTGGATGAAGACAGTAGGAAAGCAGAGAGACGGAAGGGAAGGCATCTTCATGCGCTTATCTGAAGTTCCTACCAATGAATTACATAAGTATCTCTATCTTTACCTTTGTGTTATTTTCGTTCATCACTATATCCATTTGAGTTTGCCTGACTAAGATTTACAAGGTGACCATAGCTTGCTTCATACCAACAATCTCTGTGGGATCAACCCTTACCCGCGTAAGGTTTATTACTTGGACGACCCAGTGCACTTGCTGGTTAGTTGTGCGAAGTTGTGATAAATAGTTGAGATTCCAATTGAGCGTACCATGTTGATGGCGCCATTGATGATCACAATTTCGTGCACCAAGTTTTTGGCGCCGTTGCCGGGGATTGTTCGAGTTTGGACAACTGACGGTTCATCTTGTTGTTTAGATTAGGTATTTTTCTTCAGAGTTCTTTAGAATGAATTCTAGTGTTTCAAGGTGATGTTCTTATCATCACCAAAGCTGATTGATCTTCATCAATTTATCTCTTGAATGCAATGTTCTGCTGAAGCTTGGCTAGCCATGTCTAAT
>NC_029781.3:59073179-59075115 GCF_000817695.3 Arachis duranensis
AAAAACCAAAAATATTTTATGTTTCTTATTGAGACACTAGTCTCATGTTAAGTTTGGTGTCAATTGCATGTTTCTGTTCTTCTTGCATTCATCCATGTGTCTTAAGTGATCTTCAAGATGTTCTTGATGATTTCATTACTCTGATCTTTAAATTCGCTTGACTTGAGTGTTTTGTGTTTCTCATATGCATTCTCATTTTGTTAGTGTCAGTAGTATACAAACTACTAAGTTTGGTGTCTTGCATGCATTGTTATTTGATTTTAGTTGCATTTTGATTATTCCTCATTATTAAAAATCCAAAAATATTTTTAATGTGTGTCTTTTCAAGTCAATAATACAGAGAATTGAAGATTCAAAACATACAGCAGAGGAACTACACAGAAAAAGCTGGGCGTTCAAAACGCCCAGTGAGGAAGGCAAACTGGCGTTTAAACGCCAGCCAGGGTAGTGTTTTGGGCGTTAAACGCCAGAATGTGCACCATTCTGGGCGTTTAACGCTAGGATGACACAAGAGGGAAGATTCTGTTTTCAATTCAAATTTTTTTTTCAAGTTTTCAATATTTTTCAAAATCAAATCTTTTTCAAATCATATCTTTTCAATCAAATCTTTTTCAAAATCAATTTCTCTCCATTTTCAAAAATACTTGCTAACAATTAGTGATTTGATTCAACAATTCAAGTATGTTGCCTTTTCTGTTGAGAAAGGTTTAATGTTTGAATCATATCTTTTCTTGTTAGCCAAGTTATTAATTTTTAAAATCAAATGTTTTTAAAATATTTTTCAAATCATATCTTCTTAAATCACATCTTTTACAAAATAGTTTTCAATCATATCTTTTTAATTTCTTATTTCAAAATCTTTTTCAAAAATCACTTGATTTCTTTTCCACTCTTATTTTCGAAAATTTCTTCCCCTCTTCTCACATCTTTCTATTTATGGACTAACACTACTCCTCAATGCACAATTCGAACTCCATCTTTCATTGATAAGTTCGAATTCTTCTACTTCTGCCTTCTATTTTTCTTTTCCTCTGACACCTCAAGGAATCTCTATACTGTGACATAGAGGATTCCATATTTTCTTGTTTTCTTTTCTTTCATATGAGCAGGAGCAAGGACAAAAGCATTCTTGTTGAGGCTGACCCTGAACCTAAAACGACCTTGAAGCGAAAGCTAAGAGAAGCTAAGGCACAACTCTCTGTAGAGGACCTAACAGAAATCTTCAAAGAAGAAGATATGGCAGCCGAAAATAACAATAATGCCAACAATGCAAGGAAGGTGCTGGGTGACTTTACTGCACCTACTCCCGACTTCTATGGGAGAAGCATCTCTATCCCTGCCATTGGAGAAAACAACTTTGAGCTTAAGCCCCAATTAGTTTCTCTAATGCAACAGAATTGAAAGTTCCATGGACTTCCATACAATTAATCAGAAAGTGTCCCTCTGACATGCTTTCTGAATGGAGCATCATAGGTATTTTCTATGATGGTCTGTCTGAACTGTCCAAGATGTCTTTGGATAGCTCTGCTGGAGGATCTCTTCATCTGAAGAAGATTCCTACAGAAGCTCAAGAACTAATTGAAATGGTTGCAAATAACCAATTCATGTACACTTCTGAAAGGAATCCTATGAACAATGGGGCTAATCAGAAGAAAGGAGTTCTTGAGATTGATACTCTAAATGCCATATTGGCTCAGAACAAAATATTGACTCAGCAAGTCAATATGATTTCTCAAAGTCTGTCTGGAATGCAAAATGCACCAGGCAGTACTAAGGACGCTTCATCTGAAGAAGAAGCTTATGATCCTGAGAACCGTTCAATGGAAGAGGTGAATTACATGGGAGAACCCTATGGAAACACCTATAATTCTTCATGAAGAAATCATCCAAATTTCTCATGGAAGGATCAACAGAGACCTCAACAAGGTTTCAACAA
>NC_029781.3:59075225-59075587 GCF_000817695.3 Arachis duranensis
GTTCTAAGCAGAACAACTCTGACTTAGCAACCATGGTCTCTGATCTAATCAAAACCACTCAAAGTTTCATGACTGAAACAAGGTCCTCCATTAGAAACTTGGAGGCCCAAGTGGGTCAGCTAAGCAAGAAAATTACTGAACTCCCTCCTAGTACTCTTCCAAGCAATACAGAAGAAAATCCAAAAGGAGAGTGCAAGGCCATCAACATGGCCGAATTTGGAGAGGAGGGAGAGGCAGTGAACACCACTGAGGAAGAACTCAATGGACGTCCACTGGCCTTTAATGAGTTCCCTAATGAGGAACCATGGGAATCTGAGGCTACCACTGAGACCATAGAGATTCCATTGAATTTACTTCTGCCA
>NC_029781.3:59075720-59075981 GCF_000817695.3 Arachis duranensis
ATAGTCCTAGAGACTGGGAAGTGCATGGATGAATCCATCATCCTTGGCAGACCCTTCCTAGCCACAGCAAAGGCTGTGATTGATGTTGATAGACGAGAATTGATCATTCAAGTGAATGAAGAATCCTTTGTGTTTAAGGCTCAAGGATATCCCTCTGTCACCATGGAGAGGAAGCATGATGAGATTCTCTCAAAACAGAGTCAAACAGAGCCCCCACAGTCAAACTCTAAGTTTGGTGTTGGGAGGCCACAACCAACTTCT
>NC_029781.3:59076215-59078437 GCF_000817695.3 Arachis duranensis
TGATCATGAGAAGTCACAAAATCAATTGAAAAAGCAAAAACAGAAAGAAAAATAGAAAGAAAAACAGCACATCCTGGAGGAGAACTTGCTTGCGTTTAAACGCCAGTAAGGCTAGCAAATAAGCGTTTAACACCCAGTCTGGCACCATTCTGGGCGTTTAACGCCAGAAATGGGCACCAGACTGGCGTTAAACGCCAGGAAAGGCCAAGAAGTTGGCGTTAAACGCCAGAAATGGGCACCAGCCCGGCGTTTAACGCCAGAATTAGCACAGGGAGCAATTTTGCTCGCCACTTGGTGCAGGGATGACTTTTCCTTGACACCTCAGGATCTGTGGACCACACAGGATCCCCACCTACCCCACCACTCTCTCTCTTCTTCACCCATTCACCAATCACCTTAACACCTCTTCCCCAAAAACCCTTCACCTATCAAATCCCATCTTTCTCTTCACCACTCACATCCATCCTTCATAAAACCCCACCTACCTCACCATTCAAATTCAAACCACTTTCCCACCCAAACCCACCTCCCATAGCCGAACCCTACCCCTCTCTTCACTCCTATATAAACCCCTCTTCACTCCTTCATTTTCACACAACCTAAACACTCTTTCTCCCCCATTGGCCGAACAACATAGCCATTTCCATCTCCTTCATTTCTTCTTCTTCAACTATCTTCTTTCTTCTTTTGCTCGAGGACGAGCAAACCTTTTAAGTTTGGTGTGGTAAAAGCATTGCTTTTTTACTTTTCCATAACCACTTATGGCATCCAAGGCCGGAGAAACCTCTAGAAAGAGGAAAGGGAAGGCAAAATCTTTCACCTCCGAGTCATGGGAGATGGAGAGATTAATCTCAAGGGTGCATCAAGACCACTTCTATGAAGTTGTGGCCTTGAAGAAGGTGATCTCCGAGGTCCCTTTCAAACTCAAAAAGAGTGAATATCCAGGTTGGGAAGTTCTTACCAACCCCATTCAACAAGTCGGAATCTTAATGGTTCAAGAGTTCTATGCCAATGCATGGATCACCAAGAACCATGATCAAAGTGTGAATCCTGACCCAAAGAATTGGCTTACTATGGTTCGGGGGAAATACTTGGATTTTAGTCCGGAAAATGTAAGGTTGGCATTCAACTTGCCCATGATGCAAGGAGATGAACACCCTTACACTAGAAGGGTCAACTTTGATCAAAGGTTGGACCAAGTCCTCAAGGATATCTGTGTAGAAGGAGCTCAATGGAAGAGAGATTCCAAAGGCAAGCCGGTTCGACTAAGAAGCCCGGACCTTAAGCCTGAGTTCAATTGAGAAGGCATGACCTCAAGCCTGTGGCTAGGGGATGGTTGGAGTTTATCCAACGCTCAATCATTCCCACTAGCAACCGGTCCGAAGTTACTATAGACCGGGCTATCATGATTCATAGAATCATGATTGGACAAGAAATTGAAGTTCATGAGGTTATATCCCAAGAACTTTATAAAGTGGCAGACAAGTCCTCTACCTTGGCAAGGTTAGCCTTTCCTCATCTCATTTGTCACCTCTGTTATTCAATTGGAGTTGACATAGAGGGAGACATCCCCATTGATGAGGACAAACCCATTACTAAGAAGAGGATGGAGCAAACAAGAGACCCCTCTCATCATCAAATCCCTGAGATGCCTCAAGGGATGCACTTTCCTCCACAAAACTATTGGGAGCAACAAAACACCTCCATAGGAGAATTGAGTTCCAACATGGGACAACTAATTTGTGTCTTGTGATCATTAGTGTCTTAGTGTCTATGCCTTAAAGTTATGAATGTCCTATGAATCCATCACCTTTCTTAAATGAAAAATGTTCTTAATTGAAAAAGAGAAGAATTACATGAATTTCAAATTTTATAACAGATTAAATATTTTGATGTGGTGGCAATTCTTTTGACTTCTGAATGTATGCTTGAACAGTGCATATGTCTTTTGGATTTGTTGTTCATGAATGTTAAAATTGTTGGCTCTTGAAAGAATGATGAAAAAGGAGAAATGTTACTGAGGATCTGAAAAATCATAAAAATGATTATTGAAGCAAGAAAAAGCATTGAATACAAAAAAAAGAGAGAAGGAGAAAAACGAAAAAAAGGGAGAAAAGAAAACGAAAAAAAAAAGAGAGAACAAGAAAGAAATAAAGTTGTGATCCAAGGTAAAAAGAGTGTGCTTAAGAACCCTGGACACCTCTAATTGGGGACTCTAGCAA
>NC_029781.3:59078625-59078965 GCF_000817695.3 Arachis duranensis
TAATGACACTATCTGGATTCTGAGTTCCTAAAGAAGCCAATCACTCTGAATTTCAAAGGATAGAGTGAGATGCCAAAACTGCTCAGAGGCAAAAAGCTAAAAGTCCCGCTCATCTAATTAATACTGATCTTCATAGATGTTTTTGGAATTCATTGCATATTCTCTTCTTTTTATCTTATTTGATTTTCAGTTGCTTGAGGACAAGCAACAATTTAAGTTTGGTGTTGTGATGAGCGGATAATTTGTATGCTTTTTGGCATTGTTTTTAGTAAGTTTTTAGTATGATTTAGTTAGTTTTTAGTATATTTTTATTAGTTTTTAGTTAAAATTCACTTTTCTG
>NC_029781.3:59079013-59079173 GCF_000817695.3 Arachis duranensis
GGGACTTTACTATGAGTTTGTGTGTTTTTCTGTGATTTCAGGTATTTTCTAGCTGAAATTGAGGGACTTGAGCAAAAATCTGATTCAGAGACTAAAAAGGACTGCAGATGCTGTTGGATTCTGACCTCCCTGCACTCGAAGTGGATTTTCTGGAGCTACA